>NW_019734311.1:0-95225 GCF_002891405.2 Cryptotermes secundus
ATACGAGATTTTCAGTCAAGAATTTTCGTCTCTTTTGACAGCGGGGAAGGGGGGGGCAGAAGTGTAATCATGAGCGATCATGAGAGTTGATCCAGCATCATGTCCGCCATATCTGACGAAAGCTGTCGAAGACTTGAATGAAAATGGTTACATGAAGCTCACACAGCGTCGGGAATAATGCGTGGAACTGGAGGGTACCAGTGTATAGAGCAGAGCAGGGCAGACAGAACACTCGTAACGTGCATGAGATACACAGGACTGGAAAGCGTGTACTCCATAACGTAGCATGCCAAATTACCAGCAGCCTTCGTACAGATCTATTACGCTTACTTAATAAAGATTAGAATGATGAAATGCAAATTGATCGTAGCCTTCGGTAACAAATTTCAACAGAGTCGGTGAAACGGTTTATGGAATACACGGAAATGTGACCTTGTGTAAACTGGGCTATATTGTGAATCAATATGGATAAAAACCGGGAGCCGGAATAGCGTAATCGGTATAGAGACTTGCTACGGGCTGGGCGATAGAGGCGTCGGAGTTGGAGGCCCGGTAGGATCATGAATTTTCACTTCTCTGGACCCCACCCAATTTCCTATCGAATGGGAACCGCGGGCTCCTTCCTCGGGGGCAAAGCGGCAGGGGCGTGAAGCTGACCATTCACCTCCAACTAGTGCAGAGGTCAAGAAAATGTCCATTATACATCACTTCCACATATGCCTTCATGGCGTAACGCTTAATTAGTTATGAACTTTACCTTATCTTTTACGGATATAAACGGGAATTTCCCCCTCAAAATCCGTGAAAGCCTTCCGTATCACATTAAAAGTCTTTCCAACGGCACAGGAACTCAAACTGGGTCGGAGGCACGCACACAAACACAACCTTCTCACAAGGCGTTACGTGTTACTTTGTATAGAACGCCTAAAATATATGGGACGTGACTTTGTACAGAGATCCTTTCCATGCGTGTACAAGGTAATTAATATGCCCAGATGTTTACTGTGGGCTCTTGCGTATATTCGGTTACACAATTTTTCGATTATCCGCATAACCGCAGTCCATCAGTAATTAGCTCCACTTCGTTAACAGTCGGCTGTGTTCAATTATTAGAACAGATCGCCAGTCGGAACATGTCAAGGATGAAAGATTAAAATAAAATTATCAGTCACACTGGACGGAGTTGATAACCTTTTATAATACAGCAATACATTAAATGTTGAAACTGTCTTTAACCGTGAATGCGCAGAACGACAGCGCTATTTCGCGAAGTTGAAGAAGGTCTTCACTCTGAAAAGACGAATTACGGTCCCATAAATACAAGAATGCATAGGAGGCAAGCTAGTATCTGGGCCATTCCAGACACAATAGAAGTTCACACTACTTGGTACTCAAAGAAGAATATGTTGTTACAGTTTGTCTCTCAAAACAAGCGAACTTCTGTAATACATTTTCCAGCTGTCAGCATACCTTACTGCGGTATGCTCCTGTTCCCACCCTACTTTCCTTTTCACCGATTTTCTCTACCTGTACTTGAAAGAGAGCGACTGAAAGACGTCATCGTACACATGCGTATTTGATACATTAAACGTCACGTTACTGACGAAAATTTTATGTAGCCTACATAGGCATTATACTGTATACTCGTCTAGTATCAAAACCGATCATAGTAGCCGCGCGGTAAGACATGAACTGTCTTCGGTGCTCAAACACCGGGATCGTGGGTTAGAATCCCATTTGAGGCATGGATATCTGTGTGCGTTTATTCTGTACTTGTGCTGTCCTGTGTGTGCAGGTAACGGCCTTGCGATGGGCTGATCTCCCGTCCAAGGAGTCATACCGACTGTGTACAAGATAAAGAAACTGAAAAGCGGCCAAGGTCCAACAAAAGGGCAGTATAGCCATAGACAGACAGATAGATAGATATGAACAGATATCAAAATATACACTCATTACAATGTGCATTTAAGTTACTCTACATTCGTTAAGTTTCTAATCAGAATGTGGGTCAGGAAGCAACAGGGTCAGCTGCTCAATACGCGGATCTATTCATAAAAGCAAATGAAGTGAAAAATAATTTCTTGTTTCTGATCACGTGTGGAGATGAAATTTCTGTGTTGCTATGACCGATCAGATTTGCACTGGGGCATATCCGAACCCGTGCAACTATAGCTTATTTTTCGTATAATTTCGGACATATGAAGCATAGGCAAACTATTCGTCAAAAGAGTATATTCGTCTGGGATGTGACACCGTGCAGTCTGATACTTCTNCACAGTTCTTTCCCGCTTTCCCGCATCCATGATGATAGTTCTCTTCATAGAAACCGCCGTAAGAACATGAAATCAAACAAATTATTCTTTCGTCGAAGAGTACTCAAATCCAACCTGTCCTTACGCTGTTCATTTGGAATCGAATACAATTATTCCCCATATGACGGACCTGCTTATTAGATATGTACATATTTTCATATATGATGCACACCATTTCCTTGTATTTTACGTATAATTACCACCACCAGAAAAGTGTTTACTTTCTCCTACATCGCGAATTCTATAAAGGATATATATATATATATATACTCTGTGGCTTTAGTCCGTCAACGAACTAAACCGACCGAGCGACAGCCGCTTGTCGGCGAGTTAGTGCCAACTTTAGCGGATAGAGGGTGTCGTGTGGTCATCGCAATGAATCCCCACGGTCGTTAACCACAAATTAACAGGTAGGGTAATATTGTACCCGAACTCAATTGCCGGTCAAGGTAGCCGAGCGGTCTAAGGCATGTACTGTCTTCGCTCGCTCGGACGCCGGATCGTTGGTTCGAATCCCACATAACCGACGGATGTTTGGTGTGTGCGTGTGTGTGTGTATGCGTTAAATCTGTGTTTGTGTTGTCCTATGTTTAGGTAGAAGCCTTGCGACGAGCTTATCACCCGCCCAAGGAGTCCTACTGTCTGCACAAACGATCAATGAAACTGAGAAATCAGCCCTATGCTCCAAAATGGGACCGAAGAGGAAGGAAAACAATTAATTAAATACCACCCCATGAAGACATATGGGGGAGCGGATGTATTGATCCACCACTCTTGACCTCAACACTAGATGGATATCAGAGGTCAGCTTCACGCCCCTGGACGCTTTACTCCAAGGGAAACAGCCCGCGGTATCCACTGGAGGCCACAAATTACACCACAGTTTCTTGTTGTATTTCAGTCGCGAGAAGTAGTTTTTGAAATGCCATGTATCGACATCATGTCTGTGCATCCCTATAATGAAATTATTTTCAAAATTCCTTCTGAAGAACCACAGACTCTCTCATGGGTTCTCACAATACAATTCTCTAACAACAGATTTCATCAAAAATACAAACCTAAACTGTAACTTGTTATTGTCCAAGCGTTAAATAAAAATCTAATCGACTCATCAAAAAGACCGTACCCTAAGACAACGCAGACTACCGTACTACCCAGACTATGAAATATAGATATTTCCCATCTCATGTCATATGGTGAGGTGTTACGAAACGGAAACTTACTCGGATTTAGTTACAAGTCAGCAAACAAAAAAACAAACTCCGTGGTTTTAGTCTGCAAGCGAACTATACCTACCGAGCGACCGCCGCTTGTCGGCTAAGTTAGTGCCAACTTTAGCGGATGTCTCGTGGTCAGCGCCACGAAACCCCATGGCCGTTAATTTCGGTTTTCTATACCGGAGCCGCTATTTCCTTGAAATAGCTCCTCAATTATCCTCACGAGGCTGAGTGGATCCCGTTCCAGACTCACTACTTCTAAAAAAAACTGGTAGCGCCGGGAATCGAACCCGGAACCTCTGGATCTATAGCCAGGAACTCTGGCCACTAGACCAAAGAGGCGGTCAGTTATAAGTCAACATCGATATAAAAATGAACATCGAAAGGGTAATCTGATGTAAATCTTGAAAGCACCAAGCCAGATTGAAATTATATTTCAAAGGAGAGGACTGCAATGAAGTTTATATATATATACTATATGATTCAACTGTACAGATGATAATCCTCAATGAGCCACGGTTTGAGTAAATGACACCATGATAATGAGAACAGGTAATAAAATTACTTCTACAAATAATAAACGTAGGAAAGGGTACCCATAACTAACGAACAATACTTTTATTCTGCCAGTTTATATTATACGTATTTCTGAAAATTTTAAAACAATCTTTACATTTTCCACAGGTCTATTAACAACCATCGTTTTGGATATGACAACCATATAAAACCATATTTTTAAATATAAAGATAGCAGCAACATAATAAAGTGTCTTAAGCTGTATGTTTAAAGGTCTGGGTTTACGCCACCCATGAACCTGAATGCTTGGTTGCATCGGATGTCCTCTTGAAGATTCGTGGTGAACTGGAAATTGTAGCCAATTATAATAATACGGACTGTGATTCCGAAAAAAAAAAAGTCAGCAACCGGAACAGGGCATCATCTACTTACCAGCAAAGGATATTACTTTACACTTTAGGAGACCATGCTAACGGAAGTTCAAGCGAAACTCTAGACGTGAAAAATAAGAATAGCTGCATGTGTAAGTTACTAACGAAAACGTCCCTTCTTCACTGCCCCTCTCCGATCCACTTCATGCCGCTCTCAACAGCTCTGATTATAACGTCGAAAGATCAGTGTGTGCAGAACTGCAAAGAATAGGACAGGTAAAGGCGATGGACTAGTCAAGCTTTGGGCCTAATATCCAGGGAATTTCCTAGGAAGAACTAAGAAAAACCATGAAGAACATCAGTAAAGGCAGCCAGTCTCTGGAACATCAGCGACGGCGACCGCACCAGTAGTAGTAGTAGTAGTAGTAGTAGTAGTAGTAGTAGTAGTATTTGATTTGCTTGAAAAAAACACTAGACTAACAGCAGCCCTTTTTGAAAAGAGCGCAATTGCTTATCTGGCAAAAAAAAAATCCAGCATTTTATAAAACCTGAGGGTTCACCACCGTGTTCACAAGAGCCAGCCGCTGGTCGCTATAACCCATTTCATAAGCCAGTCTTCCCAGTAGTCTCAGTCCTAGTTTACCTAACAAAGTAATTAGCAGTTCGTTTCTCTCCCATACGTACTACATAGCCCGCTTAACTCATCAACCATAATTTGATAACATTTTATATGAGCTTTAATTGCCGGTCACGGTAGCCGAGCGGTCTAAGGCATGTACTGTCTTCGCTCGCTTGGAAACCGGGATCGTGGGTTCGAATTCCACTCAGGGCATGGATGTTCAGTTTGTGTGTGTGCGTTTTTCTGTGTTTGTGTACAGGTAGAGGCCTTGTGACGAGCTGATCACCCACCCAAGGAGTCCTACCGAATGTGTAAGATCTAGAAAAACCGAAGTGAACGGAGAAGTTCATGGAAGAAGGCCTAGGCCTCATACTCCATCTAATGGGAACGAGAGTGCACTATCGTCAGGCAGTGACGCAGACTTTTGCGTCGTCACTAGAAAGTCACCAGATTATACTATCAACGTGCTTCCATATTCACAAGCCGATGGTGAATTCAAACACGTTTCGTCCTGTTGTAGCCTGGTTCGTATGCTACAGAACGAGCAATGGTGTTCTCTAAATATGAACCCTGCAATTGGAGTTCATAGGAAAATGGGCCAGAAATTGAATTTGCTTATTCAAGCTGACAATACGAAGCAAGAAATGTCCTCAAACACTATGATGTGGAAGTCCACCACTGGCACTATGAGGTCTTGATTCGTTTATCAAAATGGACTAGGAATATTGCGCCACATAAGGCAGCATATGTACAGTACAGAGAAGTGAAGATGTTGCCAAGAGTTTTAAGGTGTCTGACGTTTATATATAAGCAGCTCGTAACGTCTGAAGGTTTAACCATACTTCAGTAGCCAGGCTTTTCATGTTCGCCACGCCGTTGTGAATTTCTTGGAAATTGTGACCGTGTAATTTTGTCGTAGTTTCATGCACGATAACAGCAGCATCAACGAGTGTAATGAGGACTCTTTTCAGACGCCATATCGGATGTATTCCGAAGTAAAATTTGACTACAGCGAAAGCCGTCAGGCAAATACATTGTGGCACGTAGACCCGTTGCTAGGCAACGACCGTGAAACAAACAACTACACAATGACCATTACTAGACAACGGCCCGTAAACAGCAACAGATGAAGTCTTTTCTGTGCGATCCGTGACGGAATGTTATAAGCAGGATAGTTAGTGAGGGTTAGCTAGTCAGCTGATTTGAGTTGACTTAGTTGGTCAGTAACTGAATTCGTCAGTTACTGAATCAGACAACTGCTGAGGTTCAGTTTTTGTGAGCTGCTGCTGTGAGAAGCCGCTAGCTGAGGCTGGGAATAGCTCGGGAACCCAGAGGAATGAGAACGTCCGTCATTGGAAGCCACTACCGGGCAACGACTAGTGAAGATGACATTGTGGGCACTACTGTGTGTATGTAACAGTAAATTGTAAAGTCAGCCGGTCATGGTAGCCGAGCGGTCTAAGGCATGTACTGTCTTCGCCCGCTTGGAAACCGGGATCGTGGGTTCGAATCCCAATCAGGGCATAGATGTTTAGTTTGTGTGTGTGCGTTTTTCTGTGTTTGTGTACAGGTAGAGGCCTTGCGACGAGCTGATCATCCGCCCAAGGAGTCCTACCGAATGTGTAAGACCTATAAAAACCGAAGTGAACAGAGAAGTTCATGGAGGTAGGCCTAGCCCCACTGGGACTGTAGTGCCAAGGGAAAAAAATGTAAATTCTAGTCATTCGCCATATTAGACAGTCCAATAAATCCGATAATCAATCCAAAGCCCGCCTCTAATCACCCAATCACGTGACAATATAAATCTGAGAATTAGGGAAGGTAAAACAAGTAAATACGGCATTATATCCCGGAATATAAAACTCTCCGTCACTCCAACTATTACAACATCTCAGCATGATCAAAATACGTACATGTAAAAACAATGACATTTTCTCCGTGTTTCAGCTCGGGCGGGTAGAGGCAAAGTTCCATTTATTCTTAACTTTTCCTCTGATGAAGGTGGGCGGTGAACCTAACGTTATGGAAGCTTCTTCGCTGGAAAAACAGCCACCGGTTTTCAGGCTGGGTAGGACCCAGAGTAGGCCTGGACGTGTTTACGAAGAGACATATTCCTCTGCCGGGATTCAAATCCTGGTCATCCAGCCGCGAGCCAGTCATTTTTCCGACCAAGAAATTCCAGCTCTACATGAAAGCCAGGTGACTAAAAGTGCATATCAGATATTATTATAGCAGACTGGAGTTATTCAGTATGTGCTGATTTTACAACAGGCTCCTGTAGTGTTTGTGCACGTGTGCTCCCAGAATGACCAAGCCAAGAATTCCTTTAGCAAACCGTGCTATTGTGCAGAAAAAGACCATCACTCGAATCGATATTGAAAACCGGTCCAAGGGCTTAAGAGATCAAACTACTTACAGATCTCGATTGCTTTAATTTAGAAGGGTCAATTCACAAGGTTATTTTATAGTAATAACAAGAAAACGGTGACCGTGGATGAGCGTTGGACATGGGTCAAGTTACTTAAGTCGTTGTTACTGTACGTCACAATGTGGCTGCTGCTTATTTTAGTGAAGAAAGTTATGTCAACTATTTCTTTGCCGCGGTCCGAACTAACTCGCGCATCTCTGTAGTAAGAATTTAGGAAGCGCTGTTTCGCAAACACGCCTCCACATTCCTGCTCACACTCGAGAACTAACTCAAAGGTATATACAAAGAGACAGAAATAAAACTGGAACCCACATTCAGTCGTAGAAATTCTGTGGTATTTCCTCTTTGTTGTTAACGAAATTTTGATTTTGTATTTTTGTCACAGTGGATTAAAAGTTCATGTGATCATCACTATTAAAAATAACATGTAAATACCTGAAATTTGGACTTTATTGTAACAAGTTTACAACTTAAAGGTACTAAACATCGTGTAGGCCTGCTCTGTTGAACACAGTGCTTTCATTATGCAAGTTAAAGAAATATATTCATAACGCAACAATTCTGCAGGGTTCATTCTCCTATTGCCCCTAGACTTTAAGAATACCCTTTGTTTAATTAATGTTGAAATACGGAAAAATAGTACTGGACATACAGTATAACGCGTTTGACATGTAGTTACGCTCGGAACACACAGAAACGCTTCGAGTAATGTGCTGGTATTTTCTGCTTCTTCTTCTTCTTCTTCTTCTTCTTCTTCTCCTCGAGGGACTAGGCTCTCCGGTCTGTTCCCATTCAGAATTAATTATGAAATTACCAATCCTATTCACAGCTGGTAGAAGTCCCTGGACTGGGGATTAGTCCGTCGTAAGGCAGTCACCCACACAGTATAACACATACACAGAATAAACGCAGAAATCCATGCCTTGAGTGGGATTCGAACATACGATACAAGTGTTTCAGTGGGCGAAGGCATTGCGCGGTCATGCCCGTTATTTCTGTGCTATTTCAATGAAATTTGTGGTAGGAACTTAATTTAATGAAAATCCGTTACGCGGTTCTCGAGTTCTTTCTTCCGTACAGACAGAAGAATTATTAGAAATATGTAAACAATAAATCTGCATAGAATTACTGGGTTTTTCGACTTTGCCATCGTTCGGTATTCTAAAAACTACAGATCATGAAACCGGATCCAATAAATCTGAAATTAAGCCGATAATTCATAATAAAATTCAAGTGTAAGTTTCATTATGCTATATTAGAGTCAATTTTACCGACTACACAACATATTTTTATTATTATCACACTACATGTTTCGACCTCAAGAGGTCATCCTCAGGTGTACGAACACAGCTGTACAATTACACGCAATCACATTCGTTTTTCCACTTATTTCGACTCTAGAGTTGATTGTGTGTAATTATACAGCTGTGTTCGTACACCTGAGGATGACCTCTTGAGGTCGAAACATGTAGTGTAATAATAATAAAAATATGTTGCGTGGTCGGTAAAATTGACTCTAATATTGATTAAATACACAACAGGATGCAAGAAACAATTAAAATTCATTATGCTGTTGCCATGCACTACAGATACAGTTGATACTGAGACAAAATCGTCCTTCTGCCTGAGCATTACACGATGAAGGAACCAATTTAGAGGAGAGTGAGAGTAACATTTCAGTGTTTCTTAACTTCTGTGTTAAATGCAGATGAGTTGCCAGCTTTCTGCTTTGTCTGTTTCACTTCTAAGGATAGAGACCCTGATATCCACTCAACAGGAAGATGACTGGCAGGGTGAGCCTGGAAGCGGTGGTGTAGCGAGGACTCGTTATTTCTCCAGAACTGTATCCCAATTGCCCAACCCGCAGCCAGCAGCTTTACTGGCTGAACCATCCCGGTTCATATCATAGTACTGACACATACTAACGTAAGAAGTATTTATATGAAGACTGAAACACAAAACTGCGGTATTTTCAATGACCATCTCTCTGATGTGACGAAGGGAAAATAACGAGAGAATTATGCAAATGTAGGGACAGAAACGGGAAAGTTCGAGATTCTAATCTCATACAGATCACAGCTAAACTTGCTTAGCTCCAGCAGTTAATAACAGTGACAGTGATAATAATGATGACGATGATGACACAATGCCACATAGGTGAAAGTGTCTGCATCAACAACGAGAAGTTCTGGGAAGAATTAATCAAGTCTAAGTTAAAGTCACATTGCGGCTGACGATCAGTCAGTCAGTAAGTCTTGGTGTCGAGCCCCATCTGGGGTCCATGACCAAGTATTTCTTACCGTTTGACAGTTACAATCTTGTTTTTGTGGAGCGCCCTCTCTCACGAGAGGGCGGGTCTGTCTTTTGCAAATGCTGCTGGCCCTTGCCACCATAGTTTTTCTCGGGCACGAGTCACTTGGGACTCGCGACCATATTTTACTGTCTCAGATTTGAGACTTCCCTTTTCCTAGCCTCCTACGACTCGCAGGGTCATGGTGAAGGTATTCGACCCTCCTACTTTCATGTCAAAGTCAAAGTCACATTGCGACGGACGGTCGGTCAGTCAGTCAGTAAATCTTGGAGTCGAGCCCCACCTGGAGCTCATGACCAGATATTTATTACCGTTTGACAGTCACGGTCTTGTTTCTGTGGGGCGCCCTCCCTGATGAGAGGACGGGTCTGTCTTTTGTATATGCTGCTGGCTCTTGCCAGCGCAGTCTTTCTCGGGTCCGAGTCCCTTGGGACTTATAACCATATTTTCCCGCCTCAGATTTGAGACTACCATTTTCGTCGCCTCCTACATGTCGCAGGGTCACGGTGGAGGTATTCGACCCCGCCTCCACACGGGTTTCCTACTTTCCTTTCAATACATGCTGAATATTTTATACGACACGGATCGCATAGAAAACAAAACGTCCAACAGTTCTATTGTTGGGTGTCTTCGTTGCAATGGGAACATGTTTATAGGGTCGTTGTCTAGCAATGCTAGGGAGGGACCCAGATACACAGACAGCAAGGTGATCTCATTAGACTTTTTTTTTTTCAAAATACGTAAAGTAGACTAAAATGAAAACAGTTAAGTTATTGTCGTTTCAACTTATTCCATTAGAACGCAGGTTAATATGCTTTCGAAGAGTAGGCATACACACGACTAATGCCCGCAGCAGACAAGGTTGTTAGGGCATAGATCACGGGTTCGAACACTGGTGTTCGTACGAGACTTCAATTAATGCCGTTCGTCCTACTCCTGATGGAGTTCTACAGTTCATTTCTCTAAGCACAAAAATCAGTCAAGATTACAGGTTCGCCACGAACTGACAAACATTTCTGACCACGAAAGCTCTTCAAACAAGCCCAGGATCTACAAATCTGGTGCTCTACCAGAAGCAATTCCCCAGATCGATGCCTTCCAAACCATAAAACATCTGCCGCTGTTGATCATCGACTCGGAGACTGGAACATATAAGCCTGTTTCTGTGGACTGGGCCATCTAATACAGAGCAGCCTCTTACAGACCATGTTGATAGGAATGCAGGTGTCAGCACGAGACAAGTGTAGGAACAGCTGACTGTTTCGCACAAGACAATGAGGGGGTATTTAATGAACAGTTGCTCTACCCTTACCGTTTACAACGAGTGCAGTAAGTCTCTCCTGTCTTATTTTCTAGCGCGAGAAAACTTTTTTCGGTGTTTTGCTCAACGGAATGCTGAGCATTTCTTTCTTTCTTCTGCGCTTTTCAGATGTTTAGGTAGGGACGGCATGATCAGTATTCACAACCAACACCAGTGGGCAGAGGAGAAACCTCATGGTGTAACTCATTCTAGACACCAGCAGCAGATCTACATTAATGTGTGGGCAGGGATTACTGGCGATTGTTTGGTAGGCCCGCATGTTTTGCCACATCGGCTTGCAGACAACCACTATCGAGATTTCTTCTTATATGACATCCCAGAGCTACTGGAAGACGTACCATTGGCAGTCAGAGCATGAATGTGGTGCATGCATGATGGTGCTCCGGCACATTTTAGCCACGCTGTGCGAGACCGATGGATAGGTAGAGGCGGACGCCCTGCATGGCCTCCACGCTCGCGATAACTGTGGGGACACCTAAAAGCCCTTGTGTACGCAGCTCCCGTTGACAACAAAGAAGCACTTCACCATCGTACCGTGGATGCCTGTCGGATTATTTTCAACTAACCCGGCAACTGTGAACGGATGCGGCGGTCCATGATGAGACGTGTCGATGCGTGCATTGAATCTCATAGCGACATTTTGAGCACTTACTAAAAATATACTCTTCCAGTTATAACTCACAAATGAAATGACTCAGGACTCATGTTGCAATGTACGTTTTCTTGTGTTAGTATGTGGAACTCGTGACCAGAGTTTGTCCGCAACCTTCAGTTACACCAAATTCAGGACATTTCCCGCCCAACGGTAGTCTCTAAAACCTCTGGTAGATGGGGGAAGCATCGAGATACCGCTGAGCCAGTAGAGGCCGAACTCGCTGGCTGAGTCGGGACTGATGGCACGCACCAGTACCGGTAGGGAATAGAGACTGGTAGAATATCATAGGGGGATGCACAATGGACCAACAGTTGGCCTAATTGCATGGGGAAACCCACCCTCTCCAATATAATACAATACACCATACACAACGTATTTCTAGTGCACATGTTGTCTGGTCCGAATCGGGGTAATTGAACATTCTTGGATTATCTATCGACATATGCTAACATCATATGTTTTATAGTGTCGAATAGTCAGATTATAGTGAACTGTGGATAAAAAGAGTGTGGTTATGACATGTTTTGAAGTACTGTCCCAACCGCTCAGGTTCGAAACGGGGCCTTCCCAAATACGACGGCGTACTAACCAATCGACGGCAATGTTCGATTCAGGTCAGTGCAATATCATTTCATAAAGACATTATGAAAGTACGGGGCAAGACGGTACGTGGAACAAGGTCATATTAAAGTGATTATATTGTACAGCCTACTGCATTTTCTCATATGCTTCCAGCAGTATATATATTTTGGCTTGTGTCCACTTCTTCAGATGGATTAGGTCTTCTGCTCCTCTGTATCAATTAATTAAATCAGAAACTCTTAAATTTTTAAATTTGTTTTGGCCGCTCACTACAATGTGTTAAGCACTATAAAATATACAATTACTAGAGATTTATACGTGTAAGGTTTAATTTGCGTTTATACACTATGTTCAATAACGTTACAGCCAATAACTTTATTAACGGAACGAACTGGCAGAGACATGTTCAAACAGTTAGGCCACTTTTGAAAAATAATAAACTGACTTCAAGGACAAGACGGCCGTACCGTTGTACTGTACTGTACTGCCAAGCCACAGTATGGGCTTTAAATGAATTACTTCCCTTGTTAGTTGTACATGGACATACAAGCACTTAACAATAATGATAAAAAACATGAAAATGGTAAACAATTAAGCAGAATATTGAGATAATTTGTGTCATTAACTTGCTTACAAACTTCATTCGATATTCAGTGAGAACTAAATGTTAACTTAGAACTACAACTTGACACATGTCCACCTTAAGTCGCTCACGATGGAAGCATATACACTAACTAACCTCTTCGACTTGACAGATTGGTGAGGGGTGAGGGGAAAGAGGGACACATTGTTAAAATACCTTTACTAAAACAGTCCTAGGCTGGCAAACCGCCACCGTCTTATGAATGTGTCGGTAAAAATCAAGCAAAGCAACATATTAGCGCGTCACGAATATAAACTAACCTGTAGATATGAACCCGAAACGCCGCTTTTTATTCCCGTATTATATAATTCGGACCGCCTCTGTGATCTACTGGTCAGAGTTCCTGGCTAAAGATCCAGAGGTTCTGGATTCGATTCCCGGTGCTACCAGATTTTCTGAGAAGTTGTGGGTCTGGAACGGGGTCCACTCAGCCTCGTGAAGATCCGTTGTGCTGACCAAGGGACACCATCTATCCGCTAAAGTTTGCACTAACTTCACCGAAAAGCGGCGGTCGCTCGGTCGGTATAGTTCGTTAGCGGACTTAAGCCACGGAGTTTTTAATTCTATAATTCGTGAGCTACAAAGGTTTAATATGTCCTTTGGTTGATTTTACAAAAATGAAGTGTGGTAATTAATTTTTTTTTTTCACTGTTAATACCGTGCGGTTCCATAAGGCGGTTTGATGAGGACAACTAACTCTAAATGCAGCCCGTAATTAGATTTAATATCTCGGCAATATCAGTGCGGCTAAAAATGACAGGACCGAACAGTCGGATTTTATTGGGTACAGTTGTGGATTTGTGGCAGCGGATGCATGTAAAAATAACCTGCATAAACTGCACGAAAATCGGGGTAGGAATCACCCCGAACCCCAGTGCGCGGACACAGGGGAATTTTTCTTGCAAAATTTAACCATGTTAATTCGATATACATTGCCTTGGCAAAAGCCGAAGTAGTGTTTCAGAGGCGACGACGTTCGGAGTGGTGTCATAATACGCCTGTATACATCGAGGTCGTCTGAGAACTGCCGCAAATCCTTCAGGCGGCCAGGACACATGCTCGCGTGGCAGTCGATAAGGCAGGAGCTAAGTAATTCCATGGAGCTGAGTCCTTCTTGTGAAGCCGCCAGTCGCTCAGCTACTCAAGAATTTCCCAACTTTATATGGAACGCAAAGGTTCATTACTGTGTCCATAAAAACCATCCTCGGGCCCCTATACTGGACAGGGGGCTATACAACCACATCCCACCTCTCCCAAGATTTGTTTTACACGTAATATCAGAACTCATATCCATTTTCTTTAGCTTAGGTTGTTTATCCAAGTACGAGGCCCTGTATAACATTTCGTAATGTCACGTGTCACAGTGATTAAAGATGGGGTTCGGATGGATAATTGGATCTACTGGATACTTACAGGTCGTTAACTACAAATAATTATAACACTGTTACTGACTTTCACACTACAAAGCACTCCACGCTAATCTCTCCAGTCTCTCTGCACTAGTCTTCACGGATTTAGAACACAGGAACAATGAAAGTCTCACTAAATCACACACTCCCAATATCACTGTGCTACAGCACACATACAGTCTTCAAATCACATGTTAAATCTTCGCAGGCTGACTTCTTGTATTCTTCTGTACTCCTTGAGCTTACTGTTTGCTTGTCAGCGTGCTTCTGCCGCTACTATCTAGCTTAGGAATTCTACTCACAATATATAGCCAAGGCACGGACAAGGACCTACAGTAAAACACATATCACGTAATCGTTATCCAGTCAGTCTATTAGTGCGTCGGTCGGATTTACAGAAAACACAGCTTCCTCTATTGTTGCGTGTTGGAGAGTGTTTACAGAGCTGTTGCTTGGCAACGCGTTGATCAAATCCGTTACAGTGACAAATTTATTTTACGGTGAGTTGTTAGCCCCACGCCCAACCCCATAAGTTGAAGGATCACCCCTTGTCGGATGTGCGAGACTGTTTATTCAACATATTCGCAGCTACTCTCCATATCCGGAGACCGCCTCCTCCATCCTCAACCTGAGGGGGAGCCATGCAGTAGCAACAAGGGACCCACAACGTGGATATACACGTACATTAGTTTCTTTCTAGCATCCCCCAGTTAACATCTGCACGGACACCGATAATCGAGCTCACGTGTTACGTGCCTATATACTATAATCCCAAATCCCTGCTAATGTATCAGTAGCGTTACTTCTTGTGTCGAAATTCCACATTGAAACAAGTGTCCCTGAACGATACTCATAAGAAAAGCATGGAAAAGATTCTGGCATACATTTCAAAATAATGTCAGATGACGTCCTTCTTGCTGGACACACATTTGGAGCGTCTCCTCAAAATTCTGCATCGCCTTCTCCAACATGTCTTCCGGCACAGCTGCGATTTCTTGATGAATGGAAAGTTACAGCTCTTGGATCTTTCGTGGTCTGTTCGTGTACACTCTTGCCTTGAGGTATCCCCACAAAAAGAGTCACAAACCGACAGATCAGGGGAGCGCGGGGCCAAGAAACATCACAGAAACGGGAGATCACATGTTGGGCGAACATGCATTGAACAACTACCATCGATGCTATCGCCGTGTGAGCTGTGGCACCATCCTGTTGGAACCACATTTGTCTCATGTTTACGCAATGCCTTAGGAGTTCTGGATGCAAGAAGTTGTTTAACATGTTGAGGTAGCACACCAAAGTCACTATAACTACAGTGCAGTAACTGCCCCCGCGCCCCCCTGTTCTATCGGTTTGTGACTTTTTTGTGGGGATACCTCAAGACGAGTGTACACGAACAGACCACGAAAGATCCAAGAGCTGAAACTTTCCATTCGTCAAGAAATCGCAGCTGTGCCGGAAGACATGTTGGAGAAGGCGATGCAGAATTTTGAGGAGACGCTCCAAATGTGTGTCCAGCAAGAAGGACGTCATCTGACATTATTTTGAAATGTATGCCAGAATCTTTTCCATGCTTTTCTTATGAGTATCGTTCAGGGACACTTGTTTCAATGTGGAATTTCGACACAAGAAGTAACGCTACTGATACATTAGCAGGGATTTGGGATTATAGTATATAGGCACGTAACACGTGAGCTCGATTATCGGTGTCCGTGCAGATGTTAACTGGGGGATGCTAGAAAGAAACTAATGTACGTGTATATCCACGTTGTGGGTCCCTTGTTGCTACTGCATGGCTCCCCCTCAGGTTGAGGATGGAGGAGGCGGTCTCCGGATATGGAGAGTAGCTGCGAATATGTTGAATAAACAGTCTCGCACATGCGACAAGGGGTGATCCTTCAACTNACCATATTAATTTACCTGTACTACGCCGGATATTTTAAAAGTAACGACTTTTTCATTTACTTTGGTTACTTTTCGAGGCTAAATCGCCTGTGTCGAATATTATTACCTTTTCAAACAGAGAACACACTAAATAAGTCAATTTCGAGTTCATTTTTTTCCCCAGCTATATACTGACCTAACAATATGGCTGACTTCTGACAAATAACTTTACAGGCTTCTGTTCATAATGTTCAATGTAACTGTCTTCGCTCGCTTTAACACTGGAATCGTGGGTTCGAATCCCACTCAAGGCATGGATATTTGTCTGCGTTTGTGTTGTCCTTTGTAGGTAGCGGCCTTGAGACGGGCTCATCCACGGATGCTCCGAAGTGGGAACAACAGTTGAGAGAGGGAGAATGTTCAATGTCGGTGACCGCGGCGTCTCTTCGATTTTAATATTATAATAATCAGTAATCACCAATGGCATGTTGTGGGCTTCCTTGACGCATGCAATCACAAAACTGGCCGGCAAACGAAGTCTTCAACAGTTAACTGGAAACGTAATAATTGGGGATTTCAATAGGTACTGAGTATGTTTAAAATAATACTGTCACGTATGAGGGGTTTGCGTGACTGAAATAACGGGTTCTGGATTAGATTTACTGACACTTCTTTACAATTACGATTAATTAAAACAGCTCACGATCAGTGACCGTATAAGACTCGTTCCATTTCTTCCTCGACTACGAGTGTCTTCTCTTCCACTGTGACTGATTTCGATCTGATTTGGTTAACACTCCACAGCTGATCACTCAACTTCTGAACTCTCTTATGATTGAACTAACTTCCAGGCGAACTGAATATAGGTCACCATGTCTTACAGTTCCTCTGTTATTCTGTTTCTTTCTGTTTACTCGTTGCCATGGGAATGTGCTCACTTAACCGTTCCTCAGCAAGGGACTATTCCAGCTTGTTACGGAAAACGTTTTAGCGAGACGTTGTCTAGCAATGGACTACTCCGGATTTCAGGGGTAATGTCACATTATGTCCAATACCATATTCAATTCTGCTTCTTTCACACTAATAGTAATCCAAATTGTGCTTAATAATCCCTGTAAACTTAACTAAATCCGTCGAACAGTCCTAAAGATGCCATTAAACTCGTTCAGTTAGTAAAAACATTTCTCGTCTGTTATAAACCCCAAAGTTTCACTACAGCCTTCACCAGAGCTCTTCCAAACTTAGTTTTATGAGTTATTTTAATATTATACCGCCCTACACCTAGACCTCCCAAGGGATCCCCTTCCCTTCAGATTTTCCAACTGGTATATGCATTTCTCACCTCTCCTATGCTCTGCCCACCTGACTGTCTTTCATCTGATCACATTTACAACATGTGGTGAACAGCACAAATTATGCATCTCTTTCAAGCTTCACAAGATATATTCGTTTTTAAAGTCCCTGTTCATTACAATGGGTGTTTCCGTTAGTAATAAATCGATACTGCAGTTTCCTACAATTGGAAACGAAGAATATGGCTGACGCACACAAATCCTGCAACGACCGAATGGATCCCGAATAAGGATTACTTTATTGGAATGTAAATGTGCCAGCAATAAGACCAATAACAGAGCTCCACTAAGCTGAGTAAAATAATTTTCCAAGTATGTAAAAGGTACAGTCGTCCCTACAAAAAAAAAATTCGTGGCTTCAGTCCGCAAGAGAACTCTACCGACCGAGCGACCGCCGCTTGTCGGCGAAGTTAGTGTCAACTTTAGCGGATAGAGGGTGTCGCGTGGTCAGAGCAACGAATCCCCACGGCCATTAATCTCGGTTTTCTAGACCGGAAAGTTGTCCCTATGCTTAATTAATTAAGCACTACGCCGTGAAGGCCTATGGAGGACTGGATGAACAGTTCCAAGTTTTCTTGACCTCGGCACTAGCTGGAGATGAGGGGTCAGCTTCACGCCCCGGCCGCTTTACCCCAAGGAAAGAGCTCTGGGTAACCACTGGATAGGAGGTTAGGTGAACCCCAGAGCCGGTCTGGACAACGTGGAGAAAAGAAAACTCTTGACCCTACTGAAACTCCGGCCCCTCGGTCGTCCAACCCGTACGTAGTCGCTATGCCCATTACGCTATCCCGCCTCCATTTCCATGTCAAAATAATTAAATGAAGCTCCAAAGCAATTGTGCGGCACTATATTCTTACTTTACACCAGTGTTAAACTATCTGAAACAGCAAAGGATGTATAGGTCTTAACGGATTCCGTTATGGGCAGATTTCACTGTACTAATTACAGCCAACCATCAATATATCCTACGGTAGGTAATTTAGCGCCTGGAATGCGCTTCAATACACAGCGAATCTGCTAAGGATAGCAGCTGGACTTTCTCTTTTGTCACAAACATCTAAATCTCGTGGTACTTCGGGACAAACATCCAGAAACTTTGTACATAAGCCACTCTTCCTGCCATCACTTCTTTTAACGCTGAAACATGGAAGCGGAGATAAAAGTCTCAGAGAAAGAGGGAGACGACTAATCTAGTTAGACTAGCCTGTGTTTACTTACAATCTTGGATTCTTGAAATTCCTTTTGCTGTCTGCTAACTCCTTAATCAATTATGACCTAAATTCCGCCCACCACACCATGTATACTATTTTACAGTACGTTTTTCGACAAATCGTTTACAGCCTGTCCATAGAGGACGTTTGAAAATAATTCCAAACATATTACATACTTTCTGTTTTAACCATTCCGTTCCAAAACGGTCACTGACGAAACCTGGGCTGACTATTAGAGGACAGCGGAGAGTTTTACGTGTAAATGTGGGGTACACAAATGAACGTCACTGCTGAGCGTTAGCAGCATTCCTTTGAATTCGGAACATTCCAGGCTCGAAGACCGACTATCCTAACTTAGTTTTTCTGTCCTTCTTTCGTCCAAAATTCTTGGACAGATCCTTAAAAAAGACGTTAATGCTTCCATCCACGTATTTTTCCAATTCGTCTTCACAACCATTCTATCAATCGACAATATTTCACCCATGCAGTTGAAAAAGCGTTGTTAAATAAGCCACGGACCAATCAATGTCTTTATTACATCTAGGAGTATTCTATATTCTGGGACCACAGCAACAGCATAACGTTCTTCGAAAATATATCTGACATTAAAATAGCGCAGGGCGGTTGTAAGTATCCATGTATAGAAAACTAAGGGATCTGGAACCAGGGTTACAAGACAAGTCTGCGAAGTAAAGCTTTGACATTAGTACATAATTACGTTTAACACGTTTAGTACGCGGTAGTGTAGTGGTTAAGGTAATATGCTACAAGCCAGAATATCGCGGGTTCAAGTCCCGATGAGGTTACTAGATTTTTTTCAATTGACAACCTTACCGCCATCTTTGAGCCGATTGTCAAGGTAATGTGGGACCCTTAACGTCTCACAAGCCTATGGGCCTTCACGGCCTGTTACAGGGATAGCTTTACTTACTTTTACTCTTACGTTTAAATAACTCATTAACTCCACCGAGCAGACTCGATCATCTACTGTGGTGCTCGAGTAACATCTCGCCTTTTATGAAACCTAAAACTTCACTACAAGACGCAGGTAAGCAAATAAGTAAGTAAAGCTATCCCTGTAAGAGGCCGTGAAGGCCTATAGGATTGTGAGACGTTAAGGGTCCCACATTACCTTGACAATCGGCTCAAAGATGGCGGTAAGGTTGTCAGCCTTACGCGCCGCCAGCGCTTTACTCCCCAGGAAAATTATTTAATTAATTCATGGTGCTCATTTCTGTTAGAGGCTGAGTCGACCCCAGGGTCATAGTGCGGCTGGAAGGATTAGATCAACTGAAAAAAATCCAATGACCTCATCGGGACTTGAACCCGCGACCTTCCGGCTTGTAGCATAGTGCCTCAACCAACTACGCTTCCGCGTGTCCCCTATAAGACGTAGGCGGGTGGATAATATTAAAATGAATATCAGAGAGAGAGCATTGGGTGGTATAGACTGGACTGATCTAGCTCAGGACAAGGACAAATGGAGAGGTCTTGTGAACACGGCAATGAACCTTCGGATTCCATAAAATGCTGGGAAATTCTTGAGTAGCTGCAAAACTGGTGGCTTCTAAAAAAGGCCTCAGTTCCATGTAATTAATTACTTAGTTGAAGGTGACGCTGATCATTCTGAGCCCTTATTTATTTTGATGATTATAGATGAACGTGAAATTTATTTCTAATTAATTCTCGGTAATTTAAATTTCAAAAGTCTTATGTTTCGATATTACTGGAAATGTATCGTGATCTATAATATCGTATTTCATCGTCTGGGACGTGCAATACGGTGTTTATGTTGAAAATTTCTAGATTCTGGCAGAAACAAGNCAATGGAGGGGTCTTGTGAACACGGCAATGAACCTTCGGATTCCATAAAATGCCGGAAAATTCTTGAGTAGCTGCAAAACTGGTGGCTTCTAAAAAAGGCCTCAGTTCCATGTAATTAATTACTTAGTTGAAGGTGACGCTGATCATTCTGAGCCCTTATTTATTTNAAGGAGGGATAGCACCATTCCGACTGAGCCGATACAAACAAAGGCGGGTTGGAAAAGAGCGGTGTTAAAGGTTCATTACTTTGCCCACAAAGTCCTCCCGTGGTCTCCATCTTGAGCCAGGCGAATTCAGCACACATCCTCATAATCTATTCCTGTAACATCCGGTTTAGTATTACCTACCGAACCATCTGTGTCTAGGTCTCCCTAGTTGTCTCTTCCCTTCATATTTTTGGATTGAAATTCTGCATGTATTTCGTATCTCCCCCACGAGTCATAACATTCAGACCCTTTGACTTGGTCAACCTAAAAATACGCAGAGTGGAAATTACGAAGCTCTTCATTATGGGTTTATTTCCATCGTCCTGCTAATTCCTCTCTCTCTTTCTTGATTTCAAGTAGTTTTCTGATTGCAAAAATATAAAATTATTATATTTTACATTAATCTTACATTACCTTTCTTTTTTTAATGCTATATTTGGAGCATAGCTCTGTATGGGGTTGAAACATGGACACTTAGGGCAGTAGATCAGAAACATCTGGAAAGTTTCGAAATGTGTTGGAGAAGGATGGAGAAGATCAGTTGCACCGACTATGTGAGAAATGAAAAAGTGTTATTTAGAGTCAGTGAGCAGAGAAATATCCTACACGAAATAAGAAAACTGAAGGCTAATTGGATGGGTCATGTTTTACGCAGAAACTGCCTTCTAAAAGCAGTTATTGAAGGAAAGATAGAGGGGCAGATAGAAGTGACAAGAAGACGAGGAAGAAGACGTAAGAAGATGCTGGACTAGGCTACGGGATGGACAACGGAGGTTCGATTTCTGGCAGAGGCAAGACACTTTCTCCTCTCCACAGCGTCCAGACCGGCTCTGCAGCCCTCACAACCTCCTATCCAATGGATAAGGAGGGCCATATCCACGAGTGTAAAGCGGCCAGGTGGTGAAGCTGACAATTCACCTCCATTTAGTGCCGAGATCGAGAATTCTATATCTCCATTTCCCATATACCTTCTTGAAAGAGGGCTTGATCCTTTTAGCTTACGCTCCTTATTGTTAAGAAATAAGCAATAGCAGGAAACACTTCCGGAATGAAGTATCTTGCCAATTTCTTTCTGAAATTAATTTTTACGTTACTATTGTTACCACACACTTTCACTTTTCCATAATTTCAAGACGTTTATTAGCTCTCTTTATATTGTCTCATAAAGTCTGACGTCCGGAATAGCGGAGCCGGGGGAGACGTCCTCTGCTGAGCAACGACTCGGTAAATTTTATACAACTGCATACCGTATATTATGGGGCTATAATTCAGTTGTGGAATAGTTAAAACTTTCAATTATAAGTAGGCATTTTAATGGAACAGTCGTGGATATGCCACAAGAATGTGAGGCATGTTTGTCTCTCCCTATAAGCTGGCTGATATTGCCACTGCACTGAATGGGTTCATGTGCGTGACTGTTTCAAAATATCCCACGGAGGGCTATTCGTTAGTGTCTGGTCTCTGACGGCTTCCTCCCACTGAACGCAGACCAGGGTCCTGGTTATGCAGAGTACATTGGGGCTGTGGGTCTCGAGGCTCAATTCTACCATGAAATAGATGCTGGACAATGTCCGGAATGCAGCCTCACTCACAACAACCAATGGACCCAATTAAGTATCTTGCACTGGGAGGTGGCATCCTGGAGCGACAATGCGAGTCCGCCGACGGACGGTCAAAATAGATCAGAAAACCCACCCAGAGCAAAGAGAAGGATGTACTGGCCGAACTCCACGAGGGACCGTCTGGAGGACGTATGGGTGTCAACAAGATCATTAGCAAGGTCAGAGGCACTACTGGCTCCAGGCAACAAACGACGTCTAGAAGCGGTGCCGACACTGCGATACCTGCTCAGCCAGGTGGAGCCAGCGAACCAAGGGTCGGGGGCCGATGCCTCTTGATCACGATGGACTACTTCACGAAATTGGCGAAAATCCTGGTGACCCTAATTCTTCTGCCGCTTCGAAGTACCGCGGGAGCTGCACAATGACCAAGGCCGTAACTTCGAGTCTCTTCTTATGCTGGATGTGTTGCAACGCCTGAGAATGAGCAAGACGCGCAACAACCCCCCCCCCGGTACCCGTAGTCGGACGGCATTGTGAAGCGGTATATAAAAATTACCTACCAGCAAATGTGAATATGTCGTCGCGTCGCACCATGGGGACTGGGACGGGAGGATGACCATCCCCCTCCTTGCCTACAGGGCATCCACCCACGGTACTACACGATTGACCACAGCTAACTTAGCGTTCGGGAGAGACGCAGCCTGACCTGTGACCTGGTTTTCGGGGCTCCCTTCGACAATGACCTTCCCAGCACTGACCACGCGGAGGACTTCGTGGATCGGTTACATCCTCAATTATGTCAGCCAGAGACAGAATGAATACACGCTACGAACGCCTAGACAACTCTGCGGGCTTTCAGGACGATGGCAAGTACTTCTGTGTCGTCCAACCACGAATTAAAGAAAAGTCGCTCAAGGTTCAGCCGGCGTCGGATGCCACATACAAAGCAGTCACCCGAATCAACGATGTAGCGTAGATAATTCGGCAACACCTTACAACGACGATGATGATGGCAGTACACCTGGACCGAATAGAACTTCACAAGGGAACCGGTCGAGACGAGCAGCCCCATGGAGGGAGCTGCTGGAGAACAGTAGCTCGAGACCTGATCCACGAAGATTGAGGAGTGGACGACGCCAAAACAGGAGGAGGGAGCATCGAAAGCTGTAAGACGCTAAGGTGTTATTTTCGAAGTCGATCGTAGAACTCACAAGCACGCCCCGTCGGAAGGGGGGAAATAGCAAGAAGCCTGTAGCTACTCGGGAATTAGAACGAAAAGATATTTGGTCATGAGTCCCGACAGGGCCTGGGACTAAGAATAAATATGCTGGCGAGGAACAGTAAAAATCTACTGCTATGTTATGAATGACTGTGGGGTTGCGACAGAGAAAAACATGGTCATGATTCCCGCGGAACCTGGAACCACGAATTCCTGCACTGCTATGCTGTGCTATGCTATGAATGATTGTGGGGTCGTAATAAAAAAAAAATATATATATATATATATATGGGCTTGGGTGTCGCGGGGCCCAGAAGCTAGAATGACTGTGCTGGCGAAACCAGAATCATAAGATTACCATATTAAAAATCACTCATCCGTGAGTCGACACTCGTAGTCGGTGGCTAGCCACAAGCATGGAAGAAAATTGATCTCCATTGCCAGAAGCTGCTGCCAAGCAACGACTAGTGAAGACATAGCAGACTGAGAAGACAGTGTGCTGTAACAATTTGTAGTGTGTGTAGAATTATTTGTAGTCACGAGTTATATGCGTTCATTAATCCAACTGGCAATCTATGCCCCGTGTGTAGTGACGAACATGTGACAATACATATAATATACATATACACATACATACACACGCAGAAACCTTAAATAATGGCAGATAGTTATTACAGGTAAAAATGTTAGACTGTAATAACTACGTCATAACTGGCAATAGCTCAGGGATTTTTTCTCGATAATGAACCTACACCCCCATCTTATGTATTACAACAGATATCAGCTGTGCTCTTTTCAGAAAGCGTGACACACTGACGTCCCGAATATCGCTACAAGCCACTGGACAATGCCCTAAGCCAGTTCTAACCATTCTTAATCCCCACAACGTAGCGCCCTAACATATATCTTGATATTATTCTCCCACCTTATTCTCGATGCTCCACGAACACGTTTTCAGGATTCACCACTAAATTAAGTTTGCACATCTCATTTCCCCAATTGGGTCACAAGCTTCGCACCTATGGTATCATAATTCATTTCGCTGTATAAACCGTAACACATGATGCGTACGCCTTGGAGTTTGTGCAATTCGGACGTACGCTTTATGACGATTATTGCCTTCAGCAGTGTGGCGCTACGTAGTCTGGCAGATATGTATCGAAGTATGGGAGGAGCATGCTGTCTCCATCTCCCTACCCTGAAGACGGAGGTAGCACATTCCTCCGAAACTTCTGCAAACAACTACCATCTACTCGATGTCGCATTATACGAGGGGGTACCCAAAAGAAACCGAACTTATTTTTTTTTAACTTATTTATTCAAATTTTAAGCACAAACCTTCAATCCCTTTCAAAGTACTCTCCACTTACACTAATACACTTGTCTAATCTTTTATTCCATTTTTCAAAACATTGTCTAAATTCATCTTTTGAGATGCTTGACAGCGCCTCCGTCGTTTTTTTCCTTCACCTCAGCAACATCAGCAAAACGCTGAAAAAAAGTTTTGATCATTTCGGGACTCTTCTTTCAAAGCACAGCATGCTTCCACGCGACCTTGTTTTTGTTCAGCAGTCAGCAGTCGTGGCACGAATTTCGCAGCCACCCTTTTCATTCCCAAATCTTCTGTCAAAATTCGCTGAACTGAGCTCCAAGTCACTCCCGACAGCTCCACAATTTCTTCAATGGTCCGACGTCGATCTTCCTTGATGATTTCACGAATTTTTTCAAAATTTTCATGTGTTCGGGCCATTGCAAAAACGACGATCACAGAAAACAGTTGTCACTATAAACTCTGCCGAAACTAGTCCTTACCTTCTGAAGCAACGGTAGTCGGCTTATCGACTCAGGAATGTTAGCTCTATGTGCTCATAGCGTCAAAACGCGGTACTACAAAAGCTCTGCCCACAAAAAAATTAGTTCGGTTTCTTTTGGGTACCCCATCGTACAATACAGTACCTTTACAAATTCTACAGTGGGCCCCTCGAACCTCCGACAGACTTCATGTGTTACGCCGTGAACTCCTTCGACCTCTCTGATTTCGTGCAGCTGCCGAATTATGACGCAGAACTCAAGCTTCCTGTTCACTACATGAGGATATGAGCAATGTCCATGTAACACGTAAATGACCCCAACCTGGTGTACTTTCACTCTATTTTGAGTTATGGTACAGACTGTACTATGTTGTACGTACTTGAGGTAGGCAGCAGGTTTTACCTGGCTGACTGGCCGGCAGGCGGGCTATGCCATCATCTAAGAGAACCAATGAACATTGGAATGCAGGAGCAAGACACCATCAGAACGAAAAGCAAGCAAAGAGAGCAACCAAGCAACAAACTTACGATCCACAACACAGCTATCCTTCGTGATACATTATTACTATCCAGCCTCGTAAATTAGATGTTCTGCTATTTCTTCCACTATTTTACCACAAGAAAATATATTATTAGCATATACCATAACTTTCATGGTTTAACTGACTTCATGGGGCATGCTCTTTCCTGGAAAACTGACAGTCAACTAGCCAGTAGAGAAAATTCCCGTTCGTTGTGGAACACGATGGTCCATTACCGCGTACAGAAGAGTCCACCAATCCTGAGAGTCTACGCCCTCACACCATATGCAATATTAACCTCCCATTTACGTCCAGATCTCCCAAGTTTCACGGTTTTCCGTGGGGAAATTAGGTGTAAAGTACAAAATTTTGGCATACCATAATATATGCGCATATCTTGGCAGGTCTAAAAATATTAATTAATCCTTCAAATTTCTCGATCCATTTTAAACGCAGCAGTGAGAAAGTATCAACAAAATGGCCAGAAATTCGAAGTTCTGTAACATCTACACATGTAACTTACAGTGATGGTCAGATACAATATTTGGAAACTGTCGGATGAACTTCGTTTCCAAGAAACTAACTGCTGCAACTTCATGATGGATTGTGATGTTAAATATACTATGAGGAAAAGAACTTCAACCTGCAACAATCTGGCTGTCACCACTTACTTTGGTAGACCACAATTCTGACCACATAATCCTATGAAGTTCAAAATGTTGTGAAATATATTGCATGTGATCAACACCACCTTCCTCGACCCGGAAAGATCAAGTTCAATCCACGTCAACAAATTTCCTTCAGATATTTCAAGACTGTAATCCAACCATGGTTATAGTGTAACTGTCAATAAACTGTACCAGCCCCAGATGATAGGTGAGGGTGAATGTGGAGCAATTGGTGGAATGAAGATTAGCAGAGGAAACCGAGGTACTCGGAGAAAACCTGCCCCAGCGCCACTTTGTCCACCACAAATCCCACCTGACCAGACCCGGAATCGAACCCGGGCCGCCGCGGTGGGAAGCCAGCGACTAACCGCTTGAGCTATGGCGCGGCCCTTTTTTTATGATAATCGTATCCTATACGTTTATTGTACTTTATCATTTTAAGAAACATGTACCAACTGTGTAAGACAAAGACGTTCCCATAGCAGGGAATAGACGTGATACCACGCAGGCTGGCAGAAGCTCGTGGATATACTGAAGGAACGTACTACCTCCATCTTCATGTCAGAGTGTAAGCCGAGGAAACAAAGTGGCTTGGATATTTGATCGAAGGGTTTCGAGCTTCGCATGCTGTACAGAGGATTTTCTTTTTTAGAATGGAGCTTCTTACGGCGGGGGGCTATGAAGAGACAATCTCTTTTGGGATACGACGAAGGGTGTCAAGTTTGCCGACGTTTCGAAGCAACGTACTACCATTATCTTCAGGGTCAAAGTGCAAGCCAAACAAAAACAGACTCTGCCTTCTGAAGATTTTGCACCACTGTGAATTCTTTACGGCTTTAAACTGAGAAATGTTCTTGTTCGGTGATCGAATGACACTGCAGTTCCTTGATATGAACGTCTTAAAAGACATTCGAGGAGATGCTTCTAAACGAGCCCGAGATTATCTACTGTTTCTTCCGCAAGAGCATGCCGTGTTCGATTCCGTTTTTTCTTTAATAGTTCGCTGTTCGAAATATATCATTCGATATACTATCGTTTCCGAACGAATATCTTGAGTAACAACTCACACGCTTCTCTGTTACGGAGAGGCTACGACATGTGAGTATGACCGCGTGAGAGTGGCACGTCAGTAGGATAATCCACTAGTGGTGCCGTGTGGGTTCCAAGGCATTTGGCTGACGTCAACCAAAATAGAGTTTTTCTTACAACTGCAGAACCTATACCAAATTATAATGAAATCCTCAGGATATGAAAGAAGTTGATGGATATGCGTGAGTTGCCCGTTATGCATTCATTCTATGCCCCTTATGTAAATAATTGGAATCATAATTATTGGCAAAACAGCCATTTTGGACCACAGATCTCCTTAAAAAATTCTGACTGATTTTTTTAATTAGATCATCCGGGATTCCCTCCTTTGGATTTAGCAATAATGTCGCAAGGTCGCAAGCCTTGCGTTCAACCACCAAAATGGAGGACCACGTCTCTGTATTTGTCTCCCAGTGACAGAGAGGCCCAGTTATACACCCAGGCACTGGGTTCCCTCTTCGTCGCCTTCTACGACTCGCAGGGCTATACTGGAGGTATTTCCACCAGCCTCTACATGAAGCACTTTAAGTAAATATTGCATAACAAATGTAAAAAGGTAAAACGGTATGGTTGTCCCAGTGCATAACTGTGCATAACTAATTAAGCCATACGACATGAAGGCGTATGGAAAAGTGGATATATAGACCCAAGTTTTCCTGACTTTGGCTCAAATTGGAGGTGAGTGGTTAGCTTCACGCCCCGGCCGCTTTATTCCCGGGGAAAGATCCCCAGGTACCCATTGGATAGGAGGCTAAGTGGGCCCACAACCGGTCTGGACGACTTGGAGAAGAGAACATTCTTGACCTTACCGATACTGGAACTTCCGACTCCTCGGTCGTCCAGCCCGTAGCCAGTCGCTATACCGACTGCGCTACCCCAGCTCCCACATAACGAAGGTACGCTGCAGAAACATGTCCTTATTAAGATCTCAAAAACCGACTGAACTATTTCTTAAGTTGTTATATACATAAGATGAAATAACAGAATTTATCCCGTCATTCATGTAAAATGGCAGTTCTGAAGGCCTACTCGGGCCAAAACCATATTGGTGATAAGTGTCAACAGGATCCTGCGGTGTTACATCCCTGAATATAGTTTGTAATAGCCACTTCTGTGAGAACATCAAATCCTATTTGTATCCTCGAAGTACAGATGATTGTATCCCTGATGTAATGATTGTGTAAAATGAAAAATAAAGCATTTAGAATGCACTGATTAGTTTGCTTGAAATAATCAGGTTTGGTTATAATAACTAAAACTGATTATTTCAAGTAAACTAATTTTCAACGCGTGGATGTTGAATTTTTATAATCCCATATAAATAACGGTTATTTATACAGCACTATAAATATTCAACGTCCACGAACTGGAAATCTAAAGGCAACAACAGAACGAACGCGTAGAAACTGTTACGCTTGGCGTACATTTCCTAACTTGTTCATTCCATGGAACAGCCCAACCTTCCCATGAAACAAAGCGGAGTGGGCCCTACTTTGTAAGCCTTCTCTTCTTGGCATATAAAATTAAGGTATCAAAGGCAGACATGTTGAATCTCATATGATAAAGTCACTAGGACCTTCAGAACATTTGTGTGTGTGTGTGTGGGGGGGGGTTACCGGTATAACATACTATTCTGTACTTCTGCAACAAAACCCTGATTACATTTACGTTCTTAACCTTCAGTAGCTTTAACAATTGTAATGCACCCCCCCTTCCAACTCCCAATGGTCTGAATTGTTCCAGACATTAAAATTAATTTTTCTGAGATTTAAAAAGACCACTGATTCTTGTTTGACTATAAATGAAGGCACAGAGAGATTATGGATTATATTTTTACTCCACTGAATAATTAACTGGACATTTTTAAAAGAAAGAACATAAATTCCAAGGCAAATTAGATTACTAACACTTCCAAGGTTTCAGATGTCAAAACAGACAGTGCAGAGTGGTACAGAAGAAGTCTGAGTGTATTTTCATGTATGCCACTAATGGTGAAGAAGCATATGACAACAGATTAACATGTTTACTACAAGAATTATCACATTAGGTGAACTGGCAAGGCTAAATGAATCCCATTAATTCAGTTCACCAGGATTGAATACAGGCATTCCTTGATTATTGCAACACCCATGTAAAGACAGTGAAATCACATAAATAAAACATGCATTCAACTTCCCTGAAACCTAATTACTGATTCTAATGGTCAAGTCCTTCACACATCACAGGATACTGAACATACTCGTAAAGTTGGTGGGAAATGAGATAATTGTAAGGAGTAATGGGCCCACTGTGGGTTTCTCAGGTTATACCACAACTGATAATATATTGTGAAATTATGTAACATTAACTAAGTAACATGATGAATAACATGGAATAGGTTGTAGTTATGAAAGCATAATAGATGGCTTGAAGAGATATGGAAAGCCAAGGAAACTGAAAAATAATATCTGGTCCTGTCTTTGGAACAAACCCAGTACTTTCAAAATGCAAAGTATAAATGGCAACCATTAACCCAGAGCACTTACCTTAAGTGAAACATCTGGGATGATGTGTAAATGAACATTATTTTACAACTGTTAAAAAATTAGAAACTTCAATGAATAGCTGAATTCATATGTGCACTTTCAGAATTCAGATCTTCCTTTTGCTTAAAGGTCTCTCCCCTCCCTGAACCATTAGAGTCATGTAACAAAAGCCTGTGCATATGTACAATACAAAGCCTGTCCTTTAAATGGTCATCTTGTGAGACACGCCTGGTCTAAATAAACAACAAAGCAATGAAGACGCATATAAAAAAAACAAGGTAAAGCTACCCTTGTCACAGCCCATTGAAGCTCCCACATTTTTCCAGACAATCTGCTCACAGCTGGCGGTCAGGTTGTCAGGCTTATGAACCGGCTGCCCTTTAACCCCCAGGAAGTAATGGGTACATTCACACAATTTTATCTTTGGCTCTAGATGGCGGTATCGACTGTACAGGAGACAGCACCAGCCTCAGAGTCAATCTGGATATAGTGGTGAAGAGAAAAACCCTATTCCTGCCAAGCATCAAACTCCAGTCACCCAGCTCATAGCTTCTTACTACACTGACCAAGTTATCCTGGCTCATTCAAACTATTTACAACAGATATATTTTCATTCAGCATACAGCAATTTAACTGGAACACCTTCGGAAAGAAACCACATTATGTTACAGATATATTTACAATATTTTCATCCCCTTTCATGCCTGAATCAATTTTTTGAGCAAAAGATATTACATGTGAAATATATTGCTTCTAATACAATTCAGTACACTGTTGTGAAAAACACAAGCTTTCAGAATGTTTTAGTAGAATGACATTAAAATGTCTGACTGGAATACAGCAACCTAAAGTACATATTTAGATTCCACGTGTCGTTGTACATACTTTAAATGCCAGTTTTAGAGTCATGCCAAGAATTTTCAAAGGACAGATTCATAAACAGAGAATAAAATATTACGGTCTCTCTCACAAGCTATTGAAATATTTACATTTCTAAGGAACCACATCATGAAGTTCAAAATATTAGAAAGAATATTGATTACTGAAGATCATTTTCTATTTGCAGATAATCTTTGGCACACAGCATATAGAACAGTAAAAACAGCCAACTGCCAACCATCCAGATTTACCTGGCTGGATCAGGAATTTGGGACTCTGTCCAGAAGAGCATTCTCTCTGGGCACCAGCAACATTCATAACATAACTGCATACAAATAAAACCAATACCAAGATCCCAAATACTATGAATAAAACAATAGATTAATCAGATAAGGATTATGTGCAATACACTTTTATGTATTGTTATATCATGAATAAACAACAAAGTATTTAAGAAAAATTTTTCATTGGCCCAGAGTCTGATGCATGACACTGACTTAACAGTTAGAAAAATTCCACCCATCATATGTGTTCTCAGCATGGCACTTAATGAATTTAGTAATAAATTCAGCATAAGGACTTTCTCATTTTACACTTCATCTAACTGCCAGTAAGGCCCATTAAGGCTTCAACAAGAAATTTTTAGAAAGAATACTTGACCTCAATAACATGAAAAGTTCAGGAAAGACATACATTTATACCATGATACTAAACTTTACTGAACAACAATATACACTAAGGGGTGTCTGTATCCAGAGGAAACATGTTGAGGAGAAGAGGGTGCCTACAAGAACAAACTTTGTCAAAAATACCCTTTTTCTTCAACAGCCCACACAACATCATAAAAACCAGTCTATCGTCACTATACAACAGACAGATTGCCTTCAGCCACAACTTAGCCAACTATAACTGTTGCTGCGAGAATGATCTGACCCTCAGATAAAAAATAAATGTTAATAAACACCCTATATAAGTCAACATTTACACCCACAGTCCATCAGCATCTAGACTATATAAAATTGAAATGTAGGATGACATGATGAATTGGAACGGAGTTGGAAGGAAGCAACAGTGGCCTAATCTAGGCACTATCCTGGCAACTGGATGGAGAGACTGAGGAAAACCACAAAATAGTTTCAGTCAAGAACGCTGCTGTTCCTACTAAATTTGAATCAAGTACCTCCCAAAGATGAGTCTAGATCACATTATCCTGAATGATCTCAATTAGAACAAATGACCTGAGCCTTTGACATACACAACTTCCAACTTTAGCTACAGTTTCCACAGTTAATCCCTCCACTGATCCACTCTTATACATTAACCTCATTGTAGCTTATCTCCCTTCTTTTATACCAAAAAGATACATTTAGCATATCATCATGCCCATTTGTCCATCGAACCATATGCCTGTCCCTTAATTACAGCTTCTGAAAATGAGGGCCACCAATATCTTTTCCAGGACAGAATGCCAGAAAATACTCGTATGCTTACAGACTTGGGTTTAAGCCATTTAAGAATAAGTTTTTATGGACTGTCTCAGACTTGTAGGTCTCTGCATTAAAACAAAGATGATGACCCACTTAGAAATAACATGAATTTTTTGTATTACTATTTGGTATAATTCCACTCCTTTCCAATCCTGACTTCTTTCCAAAAATTTAGGCAGAGGGTAAGGAAGATACCTAGATGCCTGGAAGCGTCTGTAAGCCTAGGAAATGTCATATGAATTAAAGTGACCATCTCCGATTTTTGCGGACAGCACCCGAAATAAGCCTTTTGTCCCAGACTGATTATGTCCCCAATTTGTTAAATTAATGGAATTCAAAAAACAGGAAACTGGGATACCTCAGTTGGTACAATGCTGGGCTACGGTGTCTGTGATCAATCGAGATTAATTGATCACAAAGGAGCTGAACCATAAAGTACTTGAAAATCAGAGAGTTATGTACAAGCTGGTGATGGCTCTGACAACAGAGAATTTGTTAGTTACGTTTAGTGTTATTACAATTCAGCAGAACTTTACCCCCTTGCCAACTTATGCGCTATATTTCATAGACCTAATTTATCGATACTCTCCAATAACACAAATAATAATAATAATAAAAAAAAACAACCATAGGGTGCATTATGTACCATTTAAATGGCAACTACCTTATCAAGCTACCACCAATGATGTTAGAATGGCTGTCTCCGAAAAATCCAAGGCCAAAATGGCCATTTTAACATGAATAGCTTGCTCTTCTTTCTCTGAAAACACATTTGGCAGTACTCTTATGTCATGTCAAGATTACAATGTGCCAGCAAATGTGTTACTCTGACAAGTCTGCCAGTACATATCATTAGTTTGTTGGCAGTCATACCATCTTTAAAAGGAGGAGGAGGTGGCGGCACTGTATATATTCATAGTGCATTCATAACCGCATATCAATTATCCTCCCCTTCATTTCCACTAAAATTCTGTGCTTAAACATGCATAGGAGCAAAATTTGTCTTACAATACCTGCAGGACAAAATTACCTTGATTTATTACAACTGAGACTGCATATACCATTTTGAAATTAATGGGCTATATTAAATCACGTTTTATAATATACGATGGGGTACCCAAAAGAAACCGAACTAAATTTTTTGTGGGCAGAGCTTTTGTAGTACCGCGTTTTGCTGCTATGAACGCATAGAGCTAACATTCCTGAGTCGATAAGCTGACTACCACTACTTCAGAAGGTAAGGACTAGTTTCGGCAGAGTTTATAGTGACAACTGTTTTGTGTGATCGTCGTTTTTGCAATGGCTGATTTTCGTGAACTGCGTGTGACGGTGAAATTCTGCTTTTTGCTCTGGAAAAGTGGAACAGAAACCCTTGAAATGTTAAAAACGGCATACAAGGACAATGCTATGGGGAAAACTCAAGTGTTTGAGTGGTTTTCCCGTTTCAAAAATAGTGAAATCTCAATTGATGACAAACCTCGTTCTGGTTGTCCTTCCATGGCCCAAACACATGAAAATGTTGAAAAAATTCGTGAAATTATCAAGGAAGATCGACGATGGACCATTGAAGAAATTGTGGAGCTGTCGGGAGTGACTTGGAGCTCAGTTCAGCGAATTTTGACAGAAGATTTGGGAATGAAGAGGGTGGCTGCGAAATTCATGCCACGACTGCTGACTGCTGAACAAAAACAAGGTCGCGTGGAAGCATGCTGTGCTTTGAAAGAAGAGTCCCGATGTGATCAAAACTTTTTTTAAAAAAATATCACCGGTGACAAAACCTGGTGCTATGCTTATGATCCTAAATCAAAGCAACAATCAAGCCAGTGGAAGACTTCAAGTTCGCCTCGCCCCAAGAAAGCTCGTCAGGAGCCGTCCATTCAGAGTTTGTTCCGCAGGGTCAGACAGTTAACCAGGCTTTCTACTTGGAAGTTTTGAAAAGATTGCGCAACAGTTTGCGGTGGAAGCAGCCAGATTTGTGGCAGTCGGGTGACTGGTTTTTCCATCATGACAATGCCCCTGCTCACACAGCCCTGTTTGTACAACAATTCTTGACCAAAAATGGTATGCCCCTGTTCCTCACCCTCCATACTCACCCGACCTTGCCCTGTGCGACTTTTTTTTTGTTTCCTCGAATGAAAAGAGACATGAAAGGAAAGCGTTTTGCTGATGTTGCTGAGGTAAAGGAAAAAACGACCGAGGCGCTGTCAAGCATCTCAAAAGATGAATTTAGACAATGTTTTGAAAAATGGAATAAAAGACTAGACAAGTGTATTAGTGTAAGTGGAGAGTACTTTGAAGGGGATTGAAGGTTTTAGCTTAAAATTTGAATAAACAAGTTCAAAAAAAATAAGTTCGGTTTCTTTTGGGTACCCCCTCGTATATTATTTTTCCAGCTGTATCCTTTACATGTGTACACAATTTGAAACATTTTTTCCAGCCTTCCACTTTCTCTTGTCCTTAAGTTTTAGCAGTTTAATATGTCTTCTGCTCTCGGGAATACACCACATAGAATGCTGAAGGTTTTTCAACACTTCAGCAAATACTGCACTTGCCATCTTCAGGGTTAATGTCTTTGGGAATTCCTAAAGAAGGCATCTGAAAAGTTCACCAAAATGCTGGAAAACTAACATTCTACATGACATATTTCTGCACACTAAAGTCATGTGCCTTCTTTCTTCCCTATTAAATTGGAACTCCTGTCCACAAAAGTAATCCCTTAATACAGATGGTTAGAAGGTGCTACATCTCTGTCCACTAGCACGGCATGATAATTACTCCATTCATTACTAGAATGGCCGAATGAGTAAGCAAACCATAACAGACTCTGTACCAACTACTGATGAATTTGGTAGTGATGAAAAAGATAAAATTATAAAGTGATTAATGGAATGAATTGCATAAAAGAAGTAAAAAGCATAAGAATATGTCTCAGTGAAGCTGTGTCTACCATAAAATCCATACGAATAATTGTGATGGAAAACAATTTATAGTTCAACTAATGAAACCATGTTAACAAATACCTTCATTTTATCTCTAAGGTTTGGGGAAATTTATGCCTGCATCAGCACTTGGCCTTAATCTCTCTCCTACTCTTCATCCTTCAGGTTTATAACTCCATTTTAATTTTCCTGACCCCCTAATGGACTTTTCATTCTTTCTATATGCAGTAATCTCCTTCACTATATTCCTGACCATGACCATATCTCACATTTGACAAGTACTTAATTAAACAATTTAATTGTAATAATTATATTAAGTTATACTGCTTTAAGTTCAGACAACAGGAGATAGAAAATTACATTAAGTGCTGCAATTCTTTTTAGGGGGTTCATATCCTTGATTTTAGAAGAGATATTAGGATTAAAAATATGTGAATAACGCACATTATATTAAGTGCAGTCACCTTCCACTCATTCAAATTTGTCATTCTAAATTAAGCACTCAACCATTTGAAATTGTAAAGGTTTACAACATTCAAATTATTAAATTTCACATAAGACAACAATAAACAAAACTATGCTACTTACATAATAAATAAATGATAATATAACTCACCATAGTCAGGTGGGGAACTGTCCTGAACCATTGTTGCTGCTCGTGATAGAACATCAAGAGGAGATTCTGTGGCCTCCATCATTAATGTATCTATTATAATAAAAACGTAGAATTTATGTAATATACGACTGAAACCAAAATACAAATTTTAAAGACTGTTGTGTGATATAATCAGGCAAATACTAAGGTATCAAAATATATGTCAATATTGTGACAGGAATGTAACTGAATAAGTAATTCATGGTTAGTTAAAAACTGTGCGAAATAACAAGTTTTATTATGTCTCTTAATAAAAATTTCACCTGTTTACAAGATTCCTTCCTTTACCCGATGACATTTATAAAATCATACTATAAGAATAATATTCTGCTGTCATTCCATGATAAAACTTAAACTTACGTTAAATGTAAGTTGATGAATCGTTTCTTCAAATGATACGAGTGACACGGACACAATTTCATGCGTAAAATAATCGAATTCCACAGCTCTATTCAGCTAACAAACTAACTTCTGACATTCTGCCCAACCTCGGCATTTTGGAATGTTAGGAATGAAAAGAATGGAACCACTTACAGTGCTGCCATCTAAACTAAAATACGACAACTGCTAGCACATGAGAGTCTCTTCTTGTGATTGGTCATTGTAGTATGTCGACTGATTATCTGCTCCACATCGTAATTTGATGATATAAAATACCAGTATACAGTGCAGTAAAATGTTATGAATTACCATACGAAATAACCCACTTATAATATATCATACTACGAAAGACTGCTGATTTTTCTTTATAATTTTCAGAGAGAGCTGTCCTTTCTTGACGTCATCAATGTGGAATGTTCCCACCCCACCCCCAAACTCAGCACCGGTCAGCACAATTCACTGCACCACGCTGCAGAATTGTATGTGTAGGCACACGAGTCTTCCTGCTGGAGACTGCTTATGTATAGTATTTTGTGCATAGTAATTAACTTCACAAAACGGGTAAAAATTTCCGTATTTGCGAGAGTTTACAGCCACAGTATGCGTAAAAACCGGATCCACAATTCTAAAATGTATGATTTAGCACTGGAGTAATATTTAGGGTGGGCTATGAGCAGCTTATGAACTGTTTTCGACTATCAAATTTCGCAAAAGTTAATAGGCATACGCATTATGAAGTCAAGACTACTGCCCTCATTACCCATAGTCCTACCATCTAACAACTGGATGTTATGAAGGCAGCCCATCATTGTAGGGTAAAGACCAACCCTGCAAATTAATTCATGGGTTGGTTTACCCAGTTTCATATGGCATTACTGTATGGGGGCAGTGTGCTAAATATTACACAATATTATTAGTTATACTTAAAGAAAGGTATTCTGATGCACTGAAAACTGAAAGCAAACTGCTTCCTGCCAAAATTTGTATGCATTAAATATACTAATCATATACTCCTTGTATTTATAGGAAGCAGTTCTACTTTAAAAAAAAAATACAGTGAGGCGTTAGAACAAGCCCTGACTACCATCAATGGTCATCAATGTCTTAATGAGCGGCCGCAAAAAAAAAATCTTCCCTCACCCCGGTCCCTCCCTCTATCTCTCCCTCCTCCTTTACCCTACCTCCTAACTTCTTTCCATTTCATTTTTCACAAAAATCCTACTGGTTTTGAACCAGGGACCTTCTGAACACTAAGCTGATGTCTTACCCCTAAGCCACCAGCACCACTGAAATTTATTTTCTTTTATCTTCCTCTTATGCTACATCTTCGACTATAATTCCAGAAAAATCAATTAACTTACTTTCTAAATCACAAAACTATACTTGGTTTCAAACCTTCCAACTCTTGTTCATTACGCCGGTGTTTTACCAATAGGCCACCGATGCCGCGGAAATTTTTAAGCTTTAATCTTCCTCTTATGTTACATGTCGCTATATAATTCCATAAAAATCTCATTACAAAAATACTTCTCTATTTGAACCACTAACCTTGTATTTACAACGCCGGTGCCTTACCACTAGACCACCAGACCACGTATGTTGTAGCTGTCTGCGATCGTCCTTATATTATACGACTTGGTTTATAGCTGCAGAAAAATCGTATTTATTTATTCACTTTTCAATTTCTACTGACAAGAGAGACAGTGGTCTAGAACCCGGTACCTTCCCAATACTACGCCAATGTCTTACCCACGTACCACCAGATCTATACAAATTTGTATATAGTACCACTTCCTTCCTACATGCATAAATTTCTTGCGGTTTCTTTTTTCAAAAATATAGTCATGTGTTCCAACCACGTAACTTCTGAACCATACACCAGTGCCTTACCGAAAGCCGAAGGCAAATATTCATTCGCCTTCGTCTTCCACATATACTACCGCTTCGTTTCTACAAAATTCCTCTTTACATCTTGCCTCGTTTCAAAATCATTTTACAACTGATGGTTTGTCAGTCACTTTCTCTTAATTTAGAGCCCATTCAGACGCTCATGACCAGATCTTAGTCTTGAAGTAAGCTTCACTGTTTGGCCTTTAATCTTTTACGTCCGAAGTGACCCGTTCGGGCCAGTGATCAGTAGGGGAATCGAGCGCACACGCCGCTAGTAGAAGCGCATGCACGGTCCTAAATATTTATTTTTAAATGTAGTAATTACCAGAATGACTTGAGTGAAACCCTAATAGAGGAATTAAAATGATACCTAAGTGAACAACAAAAAGAGTGTACTTATGAGTTATGCCCAAACTCATCCACGAGCCCGTACTTTTATTGCAGAATCTGCAGATTAATGTGTTAAAAATATATAGTAAAATTCTATGTACATACCTTTTTTGTTATCTGCTTGATGTATATATAGGCTGAAATGAAACTACAGTATTCAATTTCACTATGAACGCACAGAAAACAGATTGCTCTCTCTGTAACTGAGCCACGATGCAGGTGTGTGCTCACGCCCATAGAAAGGGCAATATTCTCTTGCAGCTATAACGGAAGGTGTTAGCACTGAAGAAGGGACCCCTCTAGCCATATCTTGAATAGCCATGCTTTCATTCTTCAGTCATTTAGTTAAAAGATTCGAAAATCTGAAGAGTGTAACAAAGATGTAAGGTTTTCCAGCAGAGAACCAAATGATTTTATTGCTTCCATCTGTTTTATGGCACCAGGGACTGCTAAAATTTGTCAAGTGTTACAAACAGAAACGAATTTATAATGCAGAATAACTCTGTGAAGAACTGGGACACCATTTTTTCAGCACGCATCAAAATTAAAAGAAAAAATTGGAAAAATAAAGTATAACTTCTTGTATAACATTTTTCAGATCTTTCATTGTAATATGCGACACTATTTTTAAACACATTACTTAAAATTGTTTAAATGCAGCAGAATAACTAGTGAATATTTATGAATTTGTGTTGTGAATAACATGATTGTTTTGAATGTAATTAGATCAAGTAACTACAGATTACTGTTTTAGGATGTCACTAGTGCATGGGGCCTTCTCTCCGCATGGCAGTCGCTCAATGCCTGCTTCTAATACTTTCAGCACCTGGATAAGCCATGTCTGTGTCATCGTTGAATCTTTGTCTTTCAATTGTAATTTCACTTCTTTTCTAGTAGTTCTATTTAAATTCATCAGCAGATTCCTTTACTTTTATTCACAAGCTCTGAGTGCAGTGTACACATGAGGATGAAAATACCTCTTGTGGACAAATATTTTAACACTTTTTTGCAGAGCTGTGTGTATTGGGGGGATAATTTAAAGTAAAAAAGTGTAAAATTACACACATACATATATATATATTATATAATCTAATGTAACATAACGTAACCTACCTGTCAAACGACATATAGATGTTTGTATTTACTGAAAAATGAGTTAAAGGTTAACTTCAGGGGTTAGGAAACACACATCTAGAAATAAATAAAATTTTTATATAAGTGAACAGAAAACCTTTATTTTAATAAAAGACTTCATCGCAGTTATTTTCAGTGTCAGGTAATAAAAGTCTATGTGCATATTTCACGTAATGAAATTATGAGAAAAAAAAGCTACATATCTAGTATGTTGATGCACAAAACACCACTTGTGAACGACATTCTACACATGGCTTCATAAGAAGACAAACTGGTATGCTTTAAGTTACAGACTACTGAGATAACTTACATATGTTCTATCGGATACATCTATACAATGTATATAAAATTAAAACATCTCTTCACGGTGAATACTTGTACATACATTTTAATACATACTCTTCTTACAGAATAATAATAATATACATAATATAGAAGACTGGAATCCAGCTGAAAAATAAAGAATAAACACAATCAATGACCATGTCCAAAATCATGTTGGTTTCACTAATATGCATCAGGTAACACTAGAGGTAATATGTCTGAATCTTCTTCTTATTAGTGTTTGATGAGATTTCTGGTTTTTATAACAGTAATAGTTTACCCTGTTGAATCCTGGGTTACAGGACTGTGCCTTCTACCCTGAAGATGGAGGTAACACATTCCTCTGAAACACTGGAACCCACCTATGCAACTACACAATCACAGTCCAACTATATGCTTTATCAACTGTATGATTTATAACTAGGGCCCGGATTTCTATGACATGTCATATTTTTTTCCTAGGGTTTATTCCCGTTTTTAAATGTAATTATGCATGTTTCCAGTCATTCTTATTGAAATTATATAGTTTTTATTGTGCATTTAAATGCATATTTTAGAGTTTTATTGGTTTTACAGCATATTTTGGCATAATTTTGAAATAAGGTCATATTTTTGTCATTTTAGAAACAATTCTTTGATATAATGTAAAATTTCGGCTCCATAATGTTTAGTATTACAAAATAAATTTCAGGCTGGACTGTTGCTTCAATGTGGAATAGAGTTCAAGTACATGAAGTTCGTATTAAAAACCATATTTTTGACTGGACTGTACTTGCAGTTACAAAGGCGAAAATTTGTGAAATGCAGCATTTATGACCTGGCAAGCCGGCTTTTCCCAGTCGAGGCGGGAGGGAGGCAAGTGTAACGGGTATTTTCCTATTGTACTCCGTCTTACTATAAGGTATATACATCCCATTCTTTCTTGGAGGGCTTAGAAGTATTCTATTTATATATGTGGAGGGCGTTATAAGACTTCAGTTTGACCTTACAATGCCTAAAGTGAGTACATGTAGTTCAAGGAGCGCAAGGTTGCGTAGTTTTGTACAGGAGTTTGGTGATAAAGTGTTTAGTACCGATGGCAAGATATTTTATTGTAAGTTGTGTGGCGTGAAAGTTACGGCAGAAAAGCGATTTACTGTGCAGCAGCATTGTAAAACTTTTAAACATGGTAAATGTTTAAGCAGATTATCTACAAAGGATAGCAGACAAAGTTTGTTGTTTAAAAACAGTTCTACTACTTCTTCTTCTTCTTCTTCTTCTTCTGCTTCACCTTCTTCAATGAACAATGGGTCGGAATTTTCGAAGGATTTGTGTCAGTGGATGGTATCTTCGAATATTCCATTAGAGAAATTGCATAATCAGCACTTCAGACAATTTTTGGAGACATACACTAGTCATCCTATCCCAAGTGAATCGACGTTAAGAAAGAATTATCTCTCTACATGTTATGAAGATATGTTAAATAAGATTCGAACATCTGTTGCTGACAACAAGATATGGGTTTCCTTGGACGAGACTTCTGACGTAGATGGGCGGTATATTGCGAATGTTATAGTTGGGACCCTGAAACAAGATCAACCTGGAGAGAGATTTCTTCTTGACTGTGAAGTTCTCGAAAGAGCAAATCATTCGACTATAGCTGTCCTATTTGATAATTCCATGAAGTTGTTGTGGCCAAATGGAATACAGCGAAATAATGTCCTTCTCCTAGTAACAGATGCCGCTCCATACATGAAGAAGGCTGCCAAAGGACTTCGAATCCTCTACCCGAAAATGGTCCATATTACTTGCCTCGCTCATGCATTGCATAGAGTGGCTGAAGAAGTTCGAGGACATTTTCCTGATGTAGATAGGCTAGTTTCAAACGGAAAGAAAATATTCATCAAGGCCCCTCTTCGAGTGCAGAAATTTAAACAAGAAGCTCCTCTACTGCCACTTCCTCCACAGCCTGTCGTCACACGGTGGGGTACATGGTTGGATGCTGTGGCATATTATTGTGAAAATTACACAGCCATTGAGAAAATGTTTAATGGCTTTGACAGCAGTGAGTCAACATCAATTAAAGCTGTCAAGGACTTATTCTCTACCACTCTAGCACAAAATCTGGCATACATAAAGTCAAACTTCTGTTCAATTTCAGGTGCAATAACTCGCCTGGAATTTGTAGGGACTGAACTCTGTGACGCGTTGGACACTGTAAAGAGCATTGAGAATGAACTAAACCGAACTCGTGGTGAAATAAGTGACAGGATTAAAACCAAAATAGAAAGTGTTCTTCATCGGAATGCTGGTTATTCAACATTATGCAAGATTGCAGATATACTTTCCGGTAAACTAGCAACATTCGAAGATGATACAGAACTGTCACCAAACGACTTGACATTCTTCAAATATGCTCCTGTCACATCATGTGATGTGGAACGAAGTTTTTCCAAATACAAAACTATCCTTAGTGATAATCGGCGATCTTTCAAATTTGAAAATGCATGTAGTTATAAATTGCAATTGTAACAGTGAAAATTGAGACGTGAATAACTCAGTGAAAATTGAGACGTGAATAGCTTGTGTTCTTTTAAATGGTGTTTTTAGATAACAGAGTTAAGTTAGTGTTCATACCATGTGCACCAGTGTTTGTCTAAAATATGAATGCAAATATCAGTATTAAAAAGAAAACAATGAATGGTTCAATCCGGTACGAAATGTCAAAATTCCATCAGTTTTCTTTCCTTCAGAAACATAAAAGGGCTAATTTGGTAAGTAGGACCTACTATCATATATTCATCATCTTTAGTCTTAAACTCTAGTAAAAGTTGTAATTAAAATTGTGAAATTTTATGTCCCATTTAATATTTAAGGTCATATTTTACACTTTTTAGGTCATATTTGACATAATTTTGGGTCATAAGTGCATGCATATATTTATAGTTTTTATGTCATAAAAATCCGGGCCCTATTTATAACTAATTGTAAAGTAAAACAGTAAAGTTGCCCCCGTGCTTAATTAATTAAGCAGTATGACAGAAGATGTATGGAGAGTGAGGGTATAGTTCTGTAACTGCTCCACTGTCGCGTACTAGTTTTGGGTATAATCAGAATCATAAGTACAAAAGAACTGTAGGTAGCAGGTATAGCCCAGGTATTTAGAAGTGACAGTCCTCCGACGCGGAGTAGGAGAAGTATTGGTAGTGGCGGGGAGAGCTCCAGCATGCCGACAAGTGTGGAGGGGAATGCATTACAGGCATTCTCAAAAGGAAATAATTTCTTATCTCATTGTGTTGCATAGTGTTGGCGGTTTAGTCTCGATGATGTTCATACATCCACTTTTAATTTTAAGTGCCGAATGGTAGACTATTATACACTTTACACTACTGTACACTATATACTATTATACACTTTTCACTGTTATATACATGAAGAGTTTATTTACATATTACACAGGTCTATTCTAAAGGAGCAACGCCGGCAATGTCTGCACAGATATCATTTCCACATGCCTGTCCTTCCTTGTCACCACCAGAAGAATCAGAGCTATCATCAGAACTGTCATTATCACTGCCAACACAGAATGTTTTCTTCAACTTTCGTGAACTTTTTACAGGGTAGGTCTGTTTTTTTTATATGTAGAAGTCATTAATTGGTCTTCGCACTACAGACTCGCTAAAGTCATCCAAAGTGGCTAGTGGAGATTTCCTAGGTCTTTCTTTATGGGGTGTCAAAAAGGAAGTGGAAGCCCCAGATTCAATATTTTTTGTTTCTCTTATTATTCTTCTGATACTACTTTCCGATACACCAATTACCTTTGCTACTTCCACTCCTATGTTCTTCACTTAATTGTTGGCCCAGCCTCTTTCATATACTTATATACATTACTAACAATTTCTCTTGATTGTGAATGCAACACTTCTCCACTCAATTTACTTCGTGTAGGTGGTATGTTAAAGGAGACAGAAAAAATGTACAAATATAAATAAAGAAAAAAAAAGAAAATCAATGAATAAAAATAAAGAATAAAATAAAGTATTAATACAGTAAATAGAGATAATACACTAAAATACGACTCCAAGAGTCAAAACTTCTTAACTTGACTGTACAAGGAACTTTTAACTGAACTTGAGACGTCTTCTCGCACTGAAATCAAACGAATTACTAACCACAACACCCCTCAACTTTCACAAATGGACCTGCCCATCCACTGCCCAGCTTTTCCTGGACTGTCACTTCTAAATACCCAGGCTGTAATAGTCAAACAAGTGGGACATAGTCACCTTCTTGCTTGCAGGAATTGACTTATTCCCAGTCTTACTGTTTCACAGGAAGCATCCATGTGGCTTTTTCTTAGATATTTTGTCTAGTAGTAACACAGCAGCAAACTTTGAGAATATGATCTGACAGGTCCAGAACATTGTAACTTAAAAGTAGGCGTGCTGAATACCCACGCTAAGCATAGTATCCATCACTGGGCTGTCAAAAACGTTACAACTTTCAGGATCAAAATCTCATATTCCAGTTAGCTGACTGGAGATCCAAAAATTGTGTGAACTGCAAAATTTCAAAATTACTCAATCGGTGGATTTATGGGGAGTGACATAGCTGAGGAACTGATGAACCAAGGACCTCAGGGTCTTCAGAGATGTCAGTCGCTGATTTCAGTTGACTGCCAACTTGTGAACTGTTTAGATGCAAAATTTGTATCACCGCTGTTCTGGACAAAAGCCTAAATTCAACAAGCAAAAGTGTTTACTTAAACTATTCTGATAACTTCTGGTGTAACAGCACTAAAGCTAGATAAGTACATATAGTAACTGTGTCTGCTATCAAGTAAATAAAAGTGTTAATAAATGATCACAGTGCTCAAGTGCAAAGGCGTAGTATCGTGTTCATCCGTTCCCTGCCTAAGTGAGGCCCTGCCAAACACTCTGAGAAAGAATTTCAGCTCTACCAACAGCTGAACTAGTTACCCAACACCTGTACCTCTCTTTCCTAAGTTAAACCCTTAATTATTGCAAACCAACACGAGTTGAGCTTACTGGCGTCCGACACAAAAACGACACAGGAAAGGGGTGACAATCAATGTAAGGAAGGTGAGTGAGAGATGGTTATAGTTCCATCACTTGACCTCAGCACTAGATTGTGAGTGGTCACCTACACATCCCAGCAGCTTTAACCCTGGGGAAGAGTCCCCAGTGCTTGTCTGGATGCTGTGTAAAAGAGAAAAACCTCGTCCCTGCTGCAAACCAAAGTTCAATTCCTTGGTTGTCCAGGCTGTAGCCCATCGCTATACTTACTTAGCTATCCTAGTTCTTTGTAAGTGGTTTTAGACTATTTAATTAATAATCTAATTACTGAAACTTACTAGTACTGATTTACTATTATAAAATGTCAACCTGTTTATACTCACCTAAATAGATTTTGTGTGGCTGGCAACATTATCAGGAAACCTTATGAGAATATTTTTAGTTCCAACAAGTGCTCCTTGCAATGCTTTCATTGCCTTACCCGCTGCAATGTGATCAGCGTAGTTGATAAAAGCGCAGTGTAATGAATAGCGAGGACACACACTCAGAATCTTTCCGTATCTGAAAACAAGAATGTATAATTATTTAACAAACTTCTCCACAACAGAAGTGCAAAGAAAACTACTTTTATAAATCAGTGATGCATAAAAAACCATTTTAAGAGGGATGATATTTAGTGTGCTCATACAAAACAATGCCAATGGAACTGTCATACCCAATTTTGCTACGTCTGGTATAATTCAACATTTTTTTCTTTGTAAAACCTTCTACTATAAAAAAATTAGAAATGTGTGTGTACCTGAGTTAGGGAACATTAAATTTTGTCTATTACACAGATATATGTTTTTCTTAAGTTAATACATGAAATAAAACATATTGTAGAAAATGATCTTACTACCAGACTCCAGATTATTTTCTTTGAGAAAACTTCTATAGAAACACAAAATTTTTGGAGATATAGCAAGAGAGCTAGGACTTATTTATTTCTGCATCTTAGCTGATAAATAAGTTGAGTTTTGCAACCTTTGTGCTTAGAAAACTACAGCCTATTATAGTAAGTAGGCAAGTGTTGAAAATGGCTTACTGTGCTTACTGTCAAGCTCAACTTAAATATGGTGTTATTTTCTGGGGCTCTTCTTCATCATCAATGAAAAGAGATTTTGTGCCTCAGAAAAGAGCAATTAGAGCAATGTTAATGAGGTGGCCTAGAAGTTCTTGCAGAGAGGTTTTTAGAGAATTAGGGATACTTACAGTTTGTTTATATATGCCATGGTCATGTTTGTAATTGAAAACGAAAATAATTATCCTACAAATAATAGTGCACATAAAATTAACACTAGAGTACAAAATAGACTACATGTCACATCAGCTAGACTATCCATTATTCGTAGCACGTCCACAAAGTAAGTTTCCCACTCGTCCCACAGCTACCAAACCTTATATTGCGCAAAACAACTGCGCGTATGTGATAGAGCAATGACGTAGCATGGCGCATGCACTAACGGATTTCCCATGTTCCCACAGTAGCATCGTTGCAGCTGTTGAAGATGGAGGCTCTTATTCCAGCTCCCACCGACTGTGAAGTGCGGTCAATGATAAAGTTTTTGAATGCACAGAGCATAGCGCCAATCGAAATTCATTGTCAGCTGTGCCGGGTCTATGGGCCTAATGTCATGAGCAAGCAGATGGAGTGTCACTGGTGCAGACAATTTTCAGCAGGTCAACAAAGTGTGCATGATGAGAAGTGCAGTGGGCGGCCATCCATCATTACAGACGACCTGGTGGAGCTTGTGCGGGAACGCATGGAGAATCATCGCGTCACAATTGCGGAACTCAGCAGCAGTCATGTCCCTCAGATTTCCCGCACCTTGTTGCACGAAATTGTCACGGAGCACCTGTTGTTCAGGAAATTGTGCGCCAGGTGGGTGCCGAAGCATCTGACACCAGAACACGAAACAAAGTGCATGGAGTCAGCATTGACATTTCTGCAGCGGTACCATGATGACGGCGACGAGTTTCTGGAATGGATCATCACAGGTGATGAAACGTGAATTGCACACATTACCCCAGAAACGACGCAGCAGTCAATGCATTGGCGTCACAGTGGATCTCCCTGTAAGACGAAATTCATGCAGACGTCAGCGCGGTAAGTGATGTGCACGGTATTCTGGGAGAGACGTCTTCACGTCGACTTCCTGACCAGAGGTGAGACGGTGAATGCTGAGCGTTACTGTGAAACACTGCAGAAATTGTGACGGGCCATTCAGAACAAGCAGCACGGGATGCTTATTGCCGGTATCGACTTCCTGCACAATAACGCTAGGCCGCACACGGCTCAACGGACAGCAAGTCTCCTGCAGGAGTTCAGCTGGGAGGTGTTTCATCATCCACCCTACAGCCCGGACCTCGCTCCCAGTGATTTCCATCTTTTCCTACACCTCAAGAAATTCCTGTCTGGTGAGCGTCAGCGGCAGACTTCTACAACACAGGTATTCAAAAGTTGTTCCCATGGTATGACAAATGTCTCAATTCCGGTGGTGATTATGTTGAAAAATAGCTGAACACTTGCTGTATCTGTTGTAATATTTCCATGAAATTATGTTTTGTTTCTGCAAACGTCCCCAGGGAAACTTACTTTGTGGATGAGCCTTGTACAAAAGGGAGCATATTATACATCCATAAAAATTTGTAATAATTTGCCACATAAATTATATATTTTAAAGGATAATGTTAATTTATTTAAATGAAAACTGAAAGACTTTCTTATCTTGAAAGCTTTCTATTCTATTGATGAATATATGGCAAATACCTAACTGTATTATATTCCTATTGTATCTAGGTTGTGTCTATTTGGACTTGGTTGCATATTGCAACTACTTTTAATTAATCGGATGAGCTCAATATCCGGCCGAATATGAGCAATGGATCTGTGAAGCTATGTATGTAGCCTACTTTACATCTATACTGTACACTCATGTAACTATATGAAGATACACAGTAGAAGAAACTGAACTCTGCTACTCAGTTGATATAAATGTGAGATTACACAAAAGATGTTATTTCACTCACGTATGCTTGTTCTATTACTCCACATCTTCAGAACAAGCACTACACAACAAAAAGCAATGGTCCCTACACTGAACCAATGTCACATGTTACGGTTCTCTGTGCCATGATTCGGTTCTGTCAGTCTGAAGTAATAAGGGGGAACAGATTGACCAGCTGCTTTTCCAACTCAGTCAGTGTATGGTGTTTCACTCACCATACAAAATGACTTTCCATCATCACAAAGTATCATAATTTTGATCCCATATTTATTCTGAATATATGCTGTAAACGAGCAGTGCCCATGGAAATCAAGTAGTTGTTCATGTACTGTATAATAAACATGAGGTGTGTAATACAGTTTACAATTCGCACTGAACATATTCTGGATCTCTCTAATAGCTGCAAATATGCCATTTCTTTCTTGTTCTGGTCTGATGTCATCACTGAACCAACAGAGGTTGAGGAACTAAAAGCGCGTTTCCCTCAATAATGTTGAGCCTAAGGTTTCACTCCAAATCTCTTTCACATTCTCATGCCCAGCCTTCAATATTCTCAAATCATACAACAGACCAATGAATGATCTTCGTTCATGTACTGTCGTCTTGTTACTATATGACATTTTCCACTCATATGTAGCCATTCTCCTGGCAATTTCTTCATCTGAACGATGTGAAACTTTCTGCGGAATAGTGTCTGCAAATATTAAATTCCGTGCTTCAATTGGTACTCTTGCAGTTTCGAGCTTCACCCTCATTACCAGCTTGTACAACGTTTCTCCTTAGCAGCTGACCCGTTCTCTTCAGCGCATTCACGCACCTTTCATAATTAAACTACGAGTACTAGTGCCATCACTGTTATCGTAGCCACTACTGCAACCTTTAACTTCCATCTTTTCTCCTTCATAGTCACTATCATCTTCATGCTCAGACTGAATAATTTCTTTATTTTCATCTTTACTTCCTTCATCATCACTCCACACATCATCCTCTGAATCGTTTTCTTCAGTAAGAAGTTCAGCGATGTCATTGGTAAAATTCTTTGAAGGCATTATAAAATCTATAGAGTTCCGACTGTAAAATATACAATAGAATAGGAGTGAACAACGATGACTCTTCACAGGAAAACACTTAAAAATAAGCTGCATATCATCTGAAGACAAAATATAATCCAATTTACCTTCTAACGTGTCAGTGGGGCCTGAGTAACACCACTGCCTAATGTGGTGTGAAATACAAAGATCAAAAACACAACATTGTAACATATTGAGAAGTCCTTCATTCGCATGAATTATCACTTAGGACAGCCTGTTACAACACACTATGTGCACGTACAACAGAAAAAAATGTGTGGTCCACCAGACCCCACTAACATGTATTAGGGTTAACACACAAAGAGAGTTTTCTTGAGGTCTGTCCATGTTTCATCGGTTTCTGAAACTAATAAAATGGTTTCCATTTCTGCTGAATTCATACAAATCATTGAACCTTACCATGCACTTTCTCCAGGAAGTGTTTTTGGATACCTTTTTTTATATTGCTAGTGGGGTGGGACTGCGGCCACTTTTGGTTTATTGTACCAGCCCCAGATGACAGGTGAAGGTGCTTGTGGGGCAATTGGTGGAATGAAGATTGGCACGGGAAACTTAAGTACTCAGAGAAAACCTGCCCCAGCACCACTTTGTCCACCACAAATCCCACTTGACCAGACCTGGGCTGCCGCAGTGGGAAGCCAGTGACTAACTGCTTGAGCTATGGTGCAGCCTTTTTGGATACTTACTTAGAAAACAAATTAGTAAGCATTTTTTCAGTTACATCCTCAGTTACGAAGCCAACCCAAAGGGAACAGCTTTTCAGTGGATTTGATGGGCTGTAAAAGTAATGACATTATTAAAACTCTATACAGCTGTACTTTGAACATGGTGGAGCATAAACATACTGCATATAGCATCAAAATACATATTTCATTACAACACAGGTCAAGTGGATAATAAGAATGATAAAACACCCACAAGCTATTGACTCTTTATTATTTCTTCTATGTAACATGGACAGATTCTAAATACAGAACTTGGCCACAAACCTTTCATAGATTATTTATTAATTCAGTTTTTGTAACATAGAAATTAACCTTTGACATGTGAATCACAACTAACCCTGAGCAATATAAATATATAAAATATACTTTCACAGAAATCTTAAGATGTGTATCGATATAACTAATTCTCAGTGACAAGGCAATGTTGTGGTGGCCTGGTATGATGATATTTCTGAGGACTGTGGTTTTCCCTGTCAATTATTATTCCACCATTGCTCCATACTCATTCATTACTGCCCCTTGAGGTGTACAACAGCACTTTATTACTTTAAGTTAGAGGCTTCATCCCTCTGACCTAGGACTTAGATAGTCACAAAGTAAGGGGACTTTTGTTTAAGACTCCAGAATTATCCACTGCCTGATTCAAAACTAAAAATATCAGCACTGGACTGGTCAACTACATACCTTGAAAGGTCAGCAAACAGCCCAAACAACCCAAGAGCACACACTATACAAGACAGACTGCAGTATTCTTTCATGGTGTGGTAACAAATTCTGTTACCAACTGCTGAATGTACAGTAGGATACTCACTCCAAAAGTGGATCATAAACATTGTCTGCTTTAATGACACTGCTGCATGCATTCTCATCATCAGAATAGTAAACACTGTCATAATCCAGGTCATTGTTATTATCAAATATTTCTGATGTTCCATATCTAAGGATCTTTTCTGCATCCTAGACAGAATACAATGAGAACAAACATCAGAACAAGGTAACAATAAGCTTAGCAGCTTCCAAATACACGACAGCACATCTATTTGTTGCCATCATCAGTCGCTTTGCACATCTGTAGATATTTGTTCATTAAAATTCCATGTTCTTTGTTCCATATCACACTTAATTCATAATACTTAACTGGCCCCTTGAAAATTTCTTTATATGGCACCTACCTACCCTTGCAGCTTAATGTAACCTTTAAAGGATGAATGTCCAATATATTAACACCTGAGTAATTTGGCAAGCGGCCAAATGTCCAACATACTGGCAGTCCCACATCTTCCTGATGAGAAGCCCTTTTGGTGCCGTGCGTGTGCTTGGACCAAACAAAGCATGGAACTTTACTCTGCAGTATCTCAGTATACACAGTTCATGCATCAAATTTATTTTCCTGTGCAGACTGCTGCTCTAACCACTAGGAAGAATTTACTGACACTCTGAACCCTGACAGGAGGTGTGTTTTTCTTCTCATTCCCTTTTTTGGGTCTGTAACAGCTGACGTGCTATTCAAACCTGATAAATATATGTGGGGGAACTAAAATATGTGAGGGGAAATGAAAATTGTTTATGATTAGAATTACATCATAGCTGTCAGTGGCAGACTGTTACCACCCATCTGCAATTTTCTTTGTTCATGTGCATATGAAGCTGTTTTATGAACAGAGAGAAAAAGTGACAAGAGGACAGCGTTGTTACTGAATAAGATATTCTAGTATTCTGTGGCAGATTCAGTCCCACCTTATAAGTCTATCTGATTCTACATGAAAATGCACTCAGGACACCAGTGACCAGCAATCATTATGGCAGGACCTTTGAAGCATATGTTTCTGCTAGTCAATTTAGCATGTGCACAAATGATGTTGAATAGCAGTATGCTGACAATGAGTCAGAAGAACGGAAAGATACCACACTTCCAGTTCCACCATCTGCTGAAGAAAATGATGAAGAGTGGCCCCATCAAATTCCTTCTCGTACGGTAGATGTGCACCAGTTTGTGGGAGAACAAAATGGCCTGAATGCCTATAGTATCAAAAATTCACACCCTCATAATTTCTTCTTGCTGTATTTTCAGATGATGCTGGCAGTAATTGTACAAGAGACCAACCAATATAAGCAAGAGCACATGCAAGAAATTAGCCATATATTACATATTATCAGCAAATAAGCATAAAGGACCTAAACACATTTCTTGCAGTTCAGTAAGGTCATGACCACAAACCCAGTATGAAGCTATAATGGACCAAAGATGAACTCTACCATGTTGCTTTCTGCTCCAGTGTGTGATGCCATGTGACTGTTTTTACACAGCTCTGAAAAATCTGTACTTTGTGGACAATCAAAACCAACCAACACAAGATGCAGAAGATCCTGATTACAACAGATTATGGAAAATCAGACAAATGTTTATCAACATAAATTCAAAATTTCTGGAACTGTATCATCCAACAGAACATATGGCAGTAGATACATTTTACGCAAGTTTTGTGAGGGAAATATGACACATCTGAACTTCGGGGGGCAGCTGACTAGGTGTCTCACTGTTCTTTCCCATGAAGAGGATACTGAAATACATGGTGTGCCAAGGGATTGGCCCCTCAGTTGGGAGACTCAAATGAGCCTTCTTCAAGTAAAACATTCTCTGCACTGGCCAGCCAAAGGAGGTGTGTGTGCCAAAAAAAAAAAAAAGTCTACTATTGCAAGACGTGTGACTGCGGTCTGTCTTGTACCACACTTCAAGTTGTGGCACACAAAAACCCAAATGTGAGTGGAAGTGTCTGTATTTGTATCCTATAGTGTGTTGGGTGTGTAGCCTTATCTACAGCAATGAAGCAGACACTGTCATCCAGTAAGAATTAATTTTTTAAGTCCATAAATTTTCCATAGGTACTTCTTTTACAGAACAATATTATTAATCTAGGGCAAATAAACACATGCAATTCAGCCAAAAAATTATGAACCGTTTTCAGCAGTTTGAGGCGTTCATTCCTACAAATTCCTACAGATGACCAGTACTTAAAACGTTAAATGGCAAGAAGTTTCTCTTGTTGCAGCTATTATTTTTAGATCTTCCATGTATACTTATAAAGAAATTCATAATATGCTTTCTTTCTTCAAAGAAGGATTTATAAAACAATACAGTAAGTAAACAGAAAGAGACTAAACATCAAGTACCTCTATGTTTGCAATATGTGTATCGTGGTTTAGCGTATGACCAAGAGCCTTCAGCGCATGCTCTTTTTTATAACCATGTTCACATAGTTGCAAGGCTTGTACATCCAACAGCTGTCGTCTAGCATCTTCACATTCTGAATCCAATGATAAAACCTTTATATATGCCTCTTCTGCTTCGATATAACGCTGGAAGAAAACAGACATCACACCTAAAAATACATTAAATTTTCTCCATACATATGCAGTCTGCATAGAAACATGGATACTTCCTATATGATCTTGGACATGAGGTTCAGATTTGAAGTTTTCATGGCTGTGTTCTGACAATGTATGCTCATAGATTTGTTACCAGTGTTCTGAGGGCACCTGCTACTCCATCTTCAGGGTAGGTAGGCACTCTATCCTGATGATGGAGGCAGTATATTCCTCCTAAATGCTGGCACCCACCTACCAGGCTGTATGGTAGGGTAACCAAAACATCACAACTTACAATCTTCAGAGATCCATATACATGTACCTATAGAATTAAGATGATAAAATGACCGTTCAAATTGTCTTATAGCCTACAGTATTTAAGTCCAGCATCTCATGACTGCAAAACCTAAATCATTTCACCATTAAAAGAAAAGGACCATACGCAATCATGGGTAAAAAAACAACAACATTCTTTCTGAAAGCAAAACATTTACCTTCATTGTAGTAAGTATTTCTCCTTTACGATAATAAGACTTAGCATGTTCCGGAAAAAGACGTATCATAAGTTCTGCATCCTCCATTGCTCTATATGAAACAAGATCAAGAAGGTTATTCAACAACATTATTATTGAGATAATTCAGCATCAGTGATAGGATGATTAATGAATGTGGAGTAGCTGGTCAAATGACATATGGTAGGGGAAACTGAAGGACTAAAAAAAAAACTACCCCAGTGCCACTTTGTCCAACACAAATTCCACATGACCTGACCTGGGTCGGAACACGGGTTGCTGTGGTGGGAAATCAGCAACTAACTACCTGAGCTATGGCAAAGCTCTGTGAAACAGTAACAGCGAATAGTGTATGGCATGACGCTCTTAATGCAATGAACACTATGGCTGGAGCATTTGAGATACAACCCTTCGTAGTCCAGTAAGTACATGTTTACTAGCATTTCACAGGAATGTAATTCATCCATCATTAGCGTCAAAACATTCAAACCATCTACCAGACTACATGAAACCACATTCCAGGATACAGCAATCACAATTCAGTGTTAGGTTAAAAAGTACTGTATACCAGTGTCTCTCAACTGCTGTACAGCAGTCCAGTACCAGGCTCTGGCATCAATTATACCAGACCCTCATCTTAAAAAAAAATTATTGGGCTGTGGTCTCGCAAAGGTTGAGAGCCATTGCTGTACAGAATTTATGGGCTAACTCATAGGATCTATCTTGTACAGTTCACAGTTACAGTACTAAAGCTGGGGACATTTCTTTGGCTACTATAGGTCATCAACCCTTCATCTATTCATTCATTCATTAGTAATCTGGCAGATGACAGGTCCACAGTCTCTTCCAAAACAGTTCTTCCACTTAATGTGATCTTCTGTCTTTGGAAAGAGACTATCCAGGAAAAATGATGTGGTAGTTTTTCCATTTGCTTTCCACATCACAGTACAACAGCCGTTCAAACAACTCTGGTCACGCCTGTTGCTATACAAACTTGAACCATCTTGAGCATCACTTGCTCTGTGCTTCAAGTCGCTGCTTCTGGCATCAGTTTTTGGTTTTTGGTCTCTCTCTTCGTCTGATGCCTACCCTTTGACCTGTCCAGCAATACTGCAGCCACTACTGGCCTATAAATGGGCTGAGCAAGTAGTGAGGTGTAGCACTATAGATTAGTTGTAAGAGGTGACAGAATGATTTTGACTGGCCAAAAGAAATGTTCCTGACTAAACCTGAATTTACAGAACCTGAAGATTCGTTATGATGATAAAATCCCATCATCTGGACTCTTACAAAAAGCCAGTTTAATCCTCCTCAACTCTTTAACACCCTCCTTCTTCAAGCACCATCTTAACATTACCCTTCCACATATGACTACATTTTCAAAGCCATTTCTTCCACTGAAGTCTTATGATTAAAATTATGTGTGAACTTCTCATCTATCCATGCATGCTACATACATGCTATCAGGGAAGAATACAAATTAAGAAACTGTTCTTTATGTAACTGACTGCCTTTGTGGTCTAGTGGTCAGAGTTACTGGGTACAGATCCAGAGGTCTGGGTTCAATTCCAGTGCTACCAGATTTTCTGAGAAGTAGTGAGTCTGAAATGGGGTCCACTCAGCCTCATGAGGATAACTGAGGAGGTATTTCAAGGAAATAGCTCCGGTCCAAAATCCAAAACTAATGGCCGTGGGGATTCGTTGCACTGACCACTCGACACCCTCTATCTGCTAACGTTTGCACTAACTTCACTGACAAGAGGTGGTAGCTCAGTTGGTATAGTTCACTTGTGGACTCAAGCCACAGAGTTAGTTTGTTCTTTATGTAACCTCAATTCTCCCATTAACTTCTGCATCCTTGTGTCTAAACACTCTCCTCAGTAATTTGTTCTGAAATGCCAAATGTTTGAGAATGGGTCTAACAGGGATAAGACATAATTACTAAACTTACAAGTCTATTTTTATGCAAAATTTCCTTTACCCTTATTACTTCATAAGATACAAACTAAACATTCTGCACCATCACTATGTTTGTAATTTTTAACATACAAAATATGCCTCATACTGAATGCGTGAATAGGTTTATGAACTGAAGAGCACAGTTCTAGCTCCATGTACCTGGGATTGCTGCCTGCTTCTGCTGGTTTATTACTCTTGGCTTATCTGAAAACTACATGATGTTATAAGTAAGAAGACCATACTCTTCATTTTCACTGCCATAAGAACATCAAATGCTAAATGTTTATGATTTATCTCCATTACAAATTTCAGTCTAGCTCCAATCTAAAATATATAGAATGTATGGAATTATATAACCCTGCAATGCTCTCATAACATCATGAGGCTAGACAAATAACAAGATTATACTCATCTGCAGTATTGTATTAAATTTTACTCCAAACTGCAGCAATCTTCTTGAAAGTAAATCCTTCCAGCAGATGTACATGAATTTCATCATTCTGTCCAACTGTTGAAATCACTTCTGAATCTCTTCTATGGTTTCAAAAAGTGATCCCTTCAGATGATTCTTCATTGTAAAGAGGTAGAAGTCACATGGAGTCAGATCTGGTAAGTGGGGTGTTCCATGTGTATAATTTAATTTTTCACTAAGAACTCCGTCACAGAAAGGGTTGCATGTGAGTGTACTGTCAAGCTGCAGAATCCACTTATCAGGGAACAATTCTAGCCTCACATGACAGACTTGCCATATCAGATGTCACTCACTTAGAGATAAAACTTCTGGTTGACAGTTTTACCAGGTGGGACAACTCCCTTGCAGCCAAAGAAATCAACATTGTCTTGACATCTGATTTTGACACCTGCACCTGCTATGGTTGGGTGACTAGAGTTTGCCATTGTATGCTGTGAAGCTTTGTCGTAAGAGTCACTGAAAAATCCAACTTTCATCCCCAATGATGACTCTTGTCCTTTTTTCCAAGTGTGAACAAACTTCTCATCTTGACCACTTGTTCAAAATACCAACCATTTTGGTGATGAGCTATCCAAAAACTACTTTAGTTATAACACAATACCTATGTATTTGCTAGGCTTGTCAAGACAAGTATGCTACTGTGTGGAGTCCAGACACATACTCGCCATCGACTCATTTGTCAGTCCTCAATATTATATGGAATACTACATTCCGAAGTTATGATGTTACCCTAATTTTCCACTTCTATATGATCATTCTGTCAAATACCACATGGAAGACATCCTTCTTGTGACCTGACAACACCACACAAAGGCCAAAAATTCACCGTTTCTAGCTTAAAATAACTGAACACCATAAGATAACAGCCTCTGCCTTGCTTTTGTAAAATCTGATACACCTTGGGAACAATGAAACAGTCATCCGAACAGATTAATTATTTACACAGAGCAGTGCCTTTCTTGGAAAACTGACAATCAGCTTGCCAAGAAATTCCTGGTCTTTTATGGAAACTGAAGATTCACCACAATATTACAAGGAACCATCTAAATCCAGTCCCTACTCTGACATTGTATTCTAAGATTCCACCCTCTTATCTATACCTAGGTCTTTCAAGAGGTTCCCTGACTAAAATTCTGTATGCATTTTGCAGTCCCTCAATTTAATCGTCCAAATAATATCTGTTGAAGAGTACAAATTAAAAGCTCTTCATTATGCACTCAGGAGCTTCATCACTTACTCTCTGCTAAGTATAATTAGATCAATGTAGGCAAGGACAGTGAGATAGGCAGGGCATGTAGCGCACACACAGGCCACGAAGTTAAATGCATATAAGGCTTTGGCAGGAAACCCAGAGAAAAGAAACCACTGGAAAGACCTAGACATAGGTGGGGGGATAATAATGAAAAGGATCTTAGATAGGACAGGGTGGTATGGACTGGATTCATCTGGCTTACGATAGGGGCCAGTAATGTAATGTAATTTTGATGCATACCAAATTATACCATCATCTAGTGTGCATTTCCTGTAGGCTTACATGCATAGCTTTATTTCTTCTTTAATTCAATAATGTACTTCTGGAAATTCAACAGCTGCTCTTTGAAAATTGGATGAAATCTTTTGACAGATGGACAGTCTAGGCCTGAGTGAAAGTTCTTCACAGTGCATCGATGTCTTGTATCAATTTCATCCAGCTTACAGTTTATTCTGAGTGATTTTGCAGCATCTGGTGCTTTTACTTGCATAGCATGCACATGTCTCTTTGATGAAATGGAGGACTGCAGTATCCACATCCAGATGTTTCCCTTTTTTAGACACTATGAAGCTCTTGGTGGTTGCCTTGTATGAAAATATGGAAGAGGTCATTCCTCCAATGACAAACGTTTGCTTCACTGATCATAAATTTACGTCCTGCAGCTATATTTCCATGCTCTGCTACATATATAATGTCTTTCATTTTAATGCTGTGTCATAATGGAACAGTTTCAAAGATAGTGTAAAGTGGCAATCCCCTAGAATATTTGGGGGTTGGAAATTTTGAGCAAAAATTAAATAACCTCATGTGCAGCAGGAGGCGCATCCAACAGCAAAGAGAGACAATAACTGAATTATTAACAATGCCAATGATACCCTTCCAACTCCCCTTCCTGGGTGCTGATTGTGAGAACGATTTTAAAACACTCCAATGAGCATATGTGTAACAATAATATTAATAGATTGGCTGAAGTTTTTCTTTTTGCTGATGATACCAGTGTTTTGATTACTGGTAATAATCATGATGAGCTTAAGCATAAAGTCAGGGGTACACTGTCTCTTATTATAAATTGGTTCACAGCTAATAAGTTGGCTTTAAATATCACTACAACTAATATTATTAGGTTTGCTCTAAAACAGTCCTATAACTCTCTGGCAGTTGCTAGTGGGAATTTGTTTATAAATGAAGTTCCTGTGATAAAATTTTTGGGTCTCCAAATTGATAAGAATTTAGACTGGAAGAGTCATGTAGAGTATATTCTCCCTAAACTTAGTTCAGTTATTTTTGTAATTAGGAGTTTATCTTATTTTATGAGTAAAAAATTTTTACGAATGGTGTATTTTTCTTATTTCCACTCTTCAGTATGGAATAATTTTTTGGGGCAACTCAACGAATAATGTTAGAGTTTTTAAATTACAAAAAAAAAGGTAATAAGGATTATATCTGGAGTGGGACCTAGAGACTCTTGTAGGGATCTTTTTAGGAAATTGAATATACTGCCATTGTCATGTGAATACATTCTCTCGTTGATAATGTTTGTGATTGATAACCAAACTAAATTTTGTTCAGGTTTAGATGTTCATGGTTTGAATACAAGAAATCGAAAGCAATTATATGTGCCAAACTTGAATCTTTCTGCTTTTGAGGAAGGTACTATGTTTACTGCTATTAAACTATTCAACAGATTGCCCATAACCATTCAAAGCCTTAAAGAGGATAGAATTAGTTTTAAAAATAGGCTGTTTTTATATCTTATGAATAATTCCTTTTATACAGTTTCTGAATATGTGGAGCATAACATAAACAATTAGTTTTAATTATTTTGTTATCTGTGTGTTTGTTTAAATTTTGTATGACGACCTTCATGTCCATTTGTTTGGACTTGTGAAATGAAATGTAATGAAATGTATGTATGTATGTATGTATGTAATGAACACAGACCAATCTCTCTTCATCCCAGAGTACTGGTTAATATTAAAACTACTAAGTACACATATTTTCATACTCCAAACTACCTTCAGGTGGTTTATACATTGTCACACATGACATTTTTAACAATGGAAATACAATGAAATACATCTCCAATCTTCATTTATTGCTATTAGCTGTCAGCTAAGATTTTCCTTGTGCTTTAGTCACACAATATAATTTTTCAACTTGCATTCTCTGAGCCCATCAAATGTCAGATGAGCCCAATTTCATAATTTTAGAATTTGGGGTGGGGGGACACCTTACAATAAAAAAAAATACAGTAAAAAGAAAACAAAACTACATTCACATTAATATGCCACTTAAATTACACAACTAATATTTTACAGGGTTACAGTCTGAAGTTTTATACTATGAATATAAATGCATGTATACTAGTTAAGGGTATGGTTACTATCTAGTGAATGCTGAGCAACTGTAGGTGTGGTTTTATTACACCATGCTTAAAGCAACTTCAAGCTTCTGAAGAGCACTATAAATTATTTCAGCTGTGGCTCCAGCTAAGTTCAGTACTTCGACTATACTTTTATAAAATTACCTTTTAAAATCTTTTTTGGCAATGTAACAAAGGCATCTGTTATTAAGGAGTCTTCGATCGTTTGGGTACTTCTTTATGGCAGTATTATATACTTTAATGGCTCCATCATAGTCCCCCAATATTTGCTTCTGGTAAGCCTTCTTTCCTAGTTCTTCCAGACTCTCCATTGTAGCCTGAAACCAAAGGAATGATCACAACAAAACCATATAAACCATACATGTGTTTCATGACCCCCACACACATGGGTGGGGTAGATGTGCAGGCAGGAACTATTACTTTGGACATTGCTGGCAATCCTGAGTTTCTTCAAACATGTTTCAGAAACTGGATGTACTTCAGTCACCAGGTGTAAGAATGGAAACAGTCTCATTTAGCTGGGCCACATTAGAAAGAGTCTGTCTCAATCACTGGACCAATATTCTGTTCCAGGGATGGGCAATGTCAAAAAATAATATTCATGTTTATTGTAACACACCATTGTCAGAAATATTTTGACTGTGATTCAGTTACCAATATTTATGTTAGGTCTTACTTACTTACTTATGGAGCTGAGCCCTTCTTGAGGAGAAGCCAAATATGCAGCTAATCAAGAATTTCCAAGAATTTTATGAAACCCAAACATTCATTACCGTGTTCACAAGAGCCCTCCACTGATCCCTATCCTGAACCACAGTAATCCAATCCATAACAACCCATCCTATCTCTCTAAGATCCATTTTAATATTGTCCACCAACCTATGCCTTGGTCTTCCCAGTGGTCTCTTTCCTTCTGTCTTTCCCACCAATATGCTATATGCATTCCTTTTCTCCCCCATTCATGCTACATGCCCTGCCCACCTCATCCTCCTTGACTTGATGATTCTAATTATACTTGGAGAAGAGTACAAGTTATGAAGCTCCTCATTATGCAGTTTTCTCCAACCTCCTGTCACTTCATCCCTCTTCAGTCCAAATATTCTCCTCACTCTGTCCTCAAACACCCTCAATCTTTGTTCCTCCCTTAATGTCAGAGACCAAGTTTCACACCCATACAGAACCACCAGTAAAATTATAGTTTTGCTTACTCTAATTTTTATGTTTTTGGACAGCAGACAAAAAGACTAAATGTTCTGGACTGAATGGTAGCAAACATTACTCGAGTTCAGTCTCCTCTTAATATCCTCCTGAATCAGGTTTTGATTTGTCATCATTGTACCCAAATATCTGAATTGTGCCACATTTTCAAAACATCTGTTTCCTATTTTTATGTCATGATTTTGCTCTGCATTTTGGTGATGAGACAGCAACATGTACTTACTTTTCTCTGTGTTTACTTCTAAACCAACCTCCTTAGTTTTGTCAATTATAGTTTGTGTTTTTCTTTATGGAATCTATATTATCACCCAGTAGATTCACATCATTGGCATAGGCCAACAGCTGATGTGTCCCGTTTAATTTCAGTTCTACTTGGTTTTCCTGGACCTTCCTAATGGCATATTCTAAAGCAAAGTTGAAAAGGAGTGGCAATAAAGCATCTCTTTGTTTTACACCAATCTGGATAGGAAATTTATCAGACAAATGTTTACTTACATGGACTTTACTATACGTTTCATTTAAACACACTTTAATCAGCCTAACTAGTTTCATAGGTATCCCAAACACTATCAAAATATTGTACAATACTTCCCTCCTAACTGAATCATAGCCTTTCTTGAAGTCTATGAATAGTTGATGCACTGCCTCATCATACTCCCATTTTTTTTCCAATATCTGATGAATGCAAAAGATCTGATCTATAGCTGATCTGTTATGACGAAACCCACACTGATGATCCACAATTTCATATATATATGGACTTAACCTTGAGAGAAGAATATTGGATAAAATTTTGTATGAAGCTGATAGCAGTGATATCCCCCGATAATTACTACAGTCAGTTTTATCACCCTTCTTGTGAACTGGTACAATAATAGATTCCTTCCACTGATCAGTCAATTTTTCCTTATGCTAAATTGAAGTAATTAGCTTATGGATCTTAGAATGTAATATTTAGCCTACTGCTTGAACAAGTTCCGCCAGAATCTGATCACTACCTGGCGATTTATACCTCTTCAATTTTGCAATAGCAATTTCAACCTCAAAAGGGCTGGAATCAGGTATTAATGACTCAGCTGCGTGCATTTCTATCTGCCTAAAATCACTGACCTTATGTACATTCCATAACTGAGAGAAGCAGTTCTTCCACATATTCAAAATGTTGTGGGAATCTGCAAGCAGATCACCATTCTCATTCTTCACTATGTTACTTCTAGGTTGGCAACCCCTCTTTAAAGTCATTTATTCTTCTATACAGGTCTCTAATGTTCTTGTTCTTACCATTCATTGCAAGCTCATGAATCGTGTCCTTCAGATATTCTCTCATTTTATTCCTGAAATGTCTGCTGTTTTCTTCCTGCCCACTGGAGAAATGCCTGTTAAGTCCCAGAACATGATCTCGATCCTACCAAATCCTGAACAGAGCAAGTTACCTCCAATCACCACCTCTAATTGTAAGCAACCCTACTCTATGCTTACTGGCACCCAGTACCAGTACTACTAACATACTGCCTCACACGAACAAAGGGAAGGTGGTAAGTGTAAAGACAAATGGATGAAAGATCTGCAATTACTGGAGGGGAAGCAGTCAGCAGCCCAGTGAAGATCTGGTGCAGCTGGAGTGCAACACGGTCCCTTCCATGTGCCGAACTCAACATTCCAAAGGAAAAGTATAGCTACATAAGAGCTGTTGTCACTGCAGGCCAAGGAACAGCTACACATGGAAGAGGTAGAATATTATCCAGTCTCTTAAAAACTGGTCTTTCTTTCTCAAACCACATACAAGTTAAGAAGTGCTGAATTTTTGAGCACATACACAGTAGTAGACATCTAATTAAGTTTGCAAGGTAATAACTGAACTGTGGGAACATGTGGCAGCTTAACATAGTTAGGGGGGAGGCATCATTATACAGGGTGCGGCGCAGAAACTTCCTTTTTGTGAAGATGCACTGTGAAGGGAGGGGAGGTGGCAGAAAATTGGGGATAGGCTCGGCAAACGCAGCAGTCACAGAAGTTTCTGTCTAATACCCCTCAGTAGAAAACATGAGGTGGACGAGTGAGCAGTGTGTGTTTGCTATCGAAGCCTATTTTTCGAACAACCAATCCTACGTGGCGACGCAGAGTGTGTTCCGTACTCACTTCAGAATTAAGCCCAGAGGTCTGGTTCCCAACCGTAAATTGATTGTTTTGTGGGTGGAGAACTTTAGGACAACCGGAAGTGTGGTGAAAAAATCATCAGGACGACAATGGACCATTACGACGCCAGAAAATGTGGAGGCAGTTCGACAGTCGATTTTGAGATCTTTTTCGAACCACCTCTTGAAGAAACGCATCTAGGAAATGTCTGGTTCCAACAGGATGGTGCCATGGCCCACACAGCCCGAGCTTCGATGACAGTTTTGAGGGCAAAGTTCCCCAGACGGCTCACCTCGCTTCGAGGTGACATCCTGTGGGCAGTGCACTCACCTGATCTAACGCCCTGTGATTTTTTTTTATGGAGATACCACAAGGCAGAGGGTTTAAACATCGCTCCACAAACCTGCTTCAGCTGAAGAATGTTATTAGGCAGGAAGTAGTTCAAATTCTGGTGCACATTTTGGAACATGCAGAGGGGAACTTCAGAAAACGGTTGCATCAGTGCATAGAGAACAGTGGCCACCACCTCCAAGATATTTTGTTCAAAACTACATGATTTAAAACTTTAAAGTATGTTCTTTCACTAGCTATACATAAATTTTGTCTATCAGCAATAATTTTTCTTTTATTCGCCTTCAAAAAAAAAGGAAGTTTCTGAGCACCAACCTGTACATACCACAATATTAAAACAATCATTTCTGATTATGCAAAACCATACCCCTTTAACTAATTAACTCCATGGAGAAAAGTCCTTCAGAAGCCACCAGTCATTAAGCTACTCAAGGATTTCCCAGCACTTTATGGAACCTAAAGGTTGATTGCTGTGTTTAGATGAACCCACTATTATCTATCCTGAGCCAGATAAATCCCATCCATATCACCCCATCCTATTTCTCTATTTATTTCTCTATTTCAGTTGTTCACCTATGCCAATGATGGGAATCTACTGGGTGATAATGTAGATACCATAAAGAAAAACAAACAAATGCAAGTAAAGAGGTTGGTCTAGAAGTAAACACTGAGAAAACTAAGTATATGTTGCTGTCTCATCACCAAAATGCAGGGCAAAATCATGATATTAAGATAGAAAACAGATGTTTTGAAAATGTGGCACAATTCAGATATTTGGGAACAACGATAACAGATCGAAACCTGATTCAGGAGGAAATTAAGAGGAGATTGTACTCAGGTAATGCTTGCTACCATTCAGTCCAGAACCTTTTGTCTTCTCGTCTGCTGTCAAAAAACATAAAAATTAGAATATACAAAACTATAATTTTGCTGGTGGTTCTGTATGGGTGTGAAACTTGGTCTCTTACATTAATGGAGGAACATAGACTGAGGGTGTTTGAGAACAGGGTGTTGAGAATATTTGGACTGAAGAGAGATGAAGTGACAAGAGGTTGGAAAACCTGGCATAATGAGGAGCTTCATAACTTGTATTCATCTCCAAGTATAATTAGCATGATCAAGTCAAGGAGGATGGGGTGGGCAGGGCATGTAGCATGAATGGGAGCGACAGGGAATGTGTAGAGGACATTGGTGGGAAAAGCAGAAGGAAAGAGACCCTTGGGAAGACCAAGGCGTAGGTGGGTGGACAATATTAAAATGGATCTAGAGAGACAGGATGCGATGGAATTAATTGGATTGCTGTGTCTCAGGATAGGGACCAATGGAGGGCTCTTGTGAACACGGTAATGAACCTTTGGGTGTAATACTGAGAAATTCTAGTTGCAGAATTGGCAGCTCCTCCAGAAGGGCTCAGCTCCATGAGTAGGTATGTATGTATGTATGCAGAGGCCGCGCTTTGTCGCTGGCTTCCCACTGCGGCGGTCCGGGTTCGATCCCGTGTCTGGTCAAGTGGGATTTGTGGTAGACAAAGTGGCGCTGGGGCAGGTTTTCTCCGAGTACTTCGGTTTCCCCTGTGAATCTTCATTCCACAAATTGCTCCACAATCACCCTCACCTATCATCTGGGGCTGGTACAATAGACTAGAAGTGGCCGCAGTACAAGGGACTTAGTCCCAACCCACTAGCAATAAAAAAAAAGTAATAATGCAAGTACAATTTTCCTGTCCTTAATTTTCGATACTGCTTCTTTTTGCTCCTGAACTGTCTACCACATTCAAGTCCTAACATGTTCGATTCGCTTCCTTTCATCTCAGTTTTGAATATACTTCATCCAACCATGACTTAGTGCTGCTTTAATTCGAAAAACTCTACTATTTTTTACTGAAATTTTAAATCCTCTCATAATTTACTTACCTTTGTAATAACTACGTCCTTTAACACTTAGTATCAAACGCCAAATACGGTGCACAACTTCCTTTACTTAAAAAATTCAACACGACAGAGCAGACTTGCACATACACAGTATAAAGAACTTAACAAAGAAGATTACGCACTATCTAAACAAGATAATACTGCCCATACAAAGAACCCACGCCTTCCGCCACAAACACTACACCGACCTCAACGAACCACATCTATACTTCCAACACTCATACATACATCTGTAACGTCTGTAATATTATGCGCGAAAACGTGGATTCTGTTCAAAGACACTGGCAGAGCAGCGCCATAGCTCGCTAGCTTCGGCTCGTGAACCTCGTGGACCCGTTAGCCGAATGGTGCTGCCATCTATCAGTGAGATAATGTTGTACGATGCCGGCCGGCTACTCACTTCATTTGACTCATTACAGCTAATGATGCATCTGCTTTCATGGCAACTTTAATTAATGCCACCTCTGAATTTGGAAAAAGAATCAGATATTGAGTTCTGATAACTGTTTCCCTTTTGAAGCAAATGTTAATGCTTTTGTAGATTTCTGTTGCTGTTCTCTCTAGCAGAGTTCTTCTTTTCCTGAATTATAAAACTGTCATAATATGGCCAGTATAGAAACTAACTGATCACAAAATATATTCCGCGAAAATTACTGCAGTGAGATATGCCACCAATACAGTAAGAAGATGAAAATTAAATGATGCAAACTGGAAAGCCAGCTAAGTAGTAAATTGGTGTACAGTATGCCATCTGTAGAGATCATCACAGACTTTGTATGAAGAAATGACATTTGTGCTTCATTATTCGAGTCAATTTTACCGACCACACAACATATTTTTTTTATTACTATCACACTACATGTTTCGACCTCAAGAGGTCATTCTCAGGTGTACGAACACAGCTGTATAATTACACGCAATCACATTTGTCTTCTCACTTATTCGATCCTGTATCTTATTCAGGCCCATGCTCAATAATATATCAAGCTCCTCTCACAAAACACAAGTTAAAATATTATTCTAAATGTCAAAAGTTAAAATTTGTTAATCGAATTTCAATTCAGATCACTGCTTATGCTTTCACTTTCACTTGTTATTCAATCACTTCCTACTTACTCTCATCACTGCGTCAAGTTCACTTTAAATAGTTCAATTATATTATAGGTTAAAAGTTCAATTTTACTATATTGATTGCACTTTTCACTTTTTGGAGGTCTCGCTGTTCTTCCGCGTCCTCTGATGTTGCTGGATCTGTTACAGTCCTTGTCGTGACGGCTAGTTAACCATTACCTAGTAATGTGTCGTACTGATCCCACCTTAAGGCTGCTTGTCCTAAATAGCTTATCAGTGTGCAACCATTCTGCCAGTCCTTCTTTACCGAGGTTTCTGCTTGTGATCTCCTGTGTCTTGGTCCCTCTTGTGGTGACTACTCTCTTCAGTCATTACCACTGCTCCTTCCTTAAGCGCGCTCATCCCAAATGACTCCCTGCTAAGGTTCCGGTCAGGTGTACAAACATGACCACTTTTCTGTAATCCTTCATTCCAACAATGGGGGTGAAACTATCCAGAGTGACCAGTAGTCCCACATTTCTGGCTGTTACTCCTTGTGCAGCCTCTTTTTCCATTTTGGAGGGGCTGACCTCTTCATGAGGTCCAACCCTTGATCTTTCACAGCACAACAGTAGAGCTGGCAATTCACGTTACAATCTCCAATTCAGTAGTCCTGTAGGGCTCAGTGAATACCCTCTAGCTTTGTAGCTGCTATCTTAGGCGTCTGTTCCTTATAGCATATTTGCGTTCTGGTTTCGGCTGGTGCCTCCTTCCAAATGTCTGTTTTTTCAAGGTTCCTCATGCCATGTCCCCGGTCCTGTTTTTCCCACTAATGTTTCCATTTGCTGTGCCACTTTTGCACAGCTTGTCATCTTCATGCCGATGGTGGCCAGTTTCCTCTGGATCCACAATTTAGCCAGGTTCATTCCTTTGGCTTCTGGCAGTGCTCTGTGGCCAGATTTCGGCCCCTTTGTTGCTCCCTCAGTCTTCTGACTGGCTTATTTTGTATTCATGTCAACTGGGAATATAGGAGAAGCCAAGCCTACAGAATAATGGATTCCTACAGCTTCACATACAGTTTTAATTCCATGGTTCAGTTAAGAGCCCTTAACCTGCTGTAAGCTTCAGCATCGGTTTGGCAAAAATTAAAATGTCACTGTTCCCATACAGTGCTAAGGCATTTTGAAATTGTTAACAATATATATTATATTCAAAAGAAGTACAGTAAGGTCAGCCTCTACAAATGTTTTATAAGTACAATAAATGCATGATTATGTAGAGTACAGGAGGTAAGGAGTTGTGTAACTAATTAAAAGCAATGGATAATCCAAAAATTTGGAAGATTATTTCAACCCTGAACATCAATTAGTACTTACTGGTCACTAGCAGCAAGGCAAATATCTTACCATTAGAAGATTTCCACCTTGGTTCAGCAATAACAGTGGGCCACAGAAGTAATAAAATAATGACACAGGAGGTTGAAACAGGGTGATAAGATATAAGTCTACTCAAAATTGTTGTAAAACAGCACTGATACATTTTAGTAACACAGATGTAATGGTCAAAACCTAAATCATTATGGGAAATTACAGTGTTACAGAATGTCCCCCGCCTAATCTGCATATAGATAACTGAGAGTCTACTATACAGATTCATGGAGACGAAGGTATCTGTGCAGACTGGGTTTTCACACCATGTAATTTCTTACATGGATACAGACATTTGGGGTGAACATGCAGCATCCACATGTTGGGTCAAAGTGAGTAGCATGAGGATGTGGTCAGGTCACATACTATGATCCATGCATGCACTCAGACCCACAGGAGGGGAAGAGGAAGTACAGCCTTGTCCAGGCCAACAGAAACAATGGATAGGGATGTGTGTGACAGAAACCAATTTTTAGGGAAGACAAAAAGAGGCAGTAAACTATGAAGTGATAAAAATAACCATGAATAATGTCGTCACAGGAGGAACGTGATAAAACACCTCTTTTTTCAGAACCAATACAGACAGGAACCAGGAAGCTGAGAAAGCTGCCCTTTTTACAGGCCTAGGAAGAGTTCATTACCATGGATTCATACAGCAACTGGTTTCTCCAATGTAAGCCTTCCCACACTCACAGATGATGTAAGATATGTGTGGTTTTCAGGCCCCTAGTAATCCTTTACACGAACAAAGGACGGTGGAGACTTTCTTAGTGAAATTCCTACCGTCATGTTGTCATACCTGGATGGCACCTTGCTGATGTACATTTGACTATTCGTCAGAGAGGAACAGAGTGCTACTCAGTGCTGGGCATTTACATCCTGTTCAATAACACAGCATCCTCGCTAAGAGGTCCAGGCATAGAGACAAAACTGTAAGAGCAGCAAGCGAAATCAAGCTCCACCCAGTAACATTAACAGACAGAACAGTTCTCCCTAAACAGGTCCTCCACTCCATGAAGGAATAAAAGAAGGTACTTTCCTAGGCCAAGAAAATCACCTTCTCCTGATATGAGATGCATCTCCCTGGGTTCTCAAAAAAAGCTGTTTTCTTATAATTTTATGCTCTTCCTGTGATAATCTTCTGGACCCTCAAAGATCCAGTTTCTCACTTCATTTTTTATTGTCTGCAGTGGTCTTAAAAAGAGTTATTCTCTAACAGTCATCTGTTCACTGTTCCTACTGGGCATGAATGACATCTATCTTCTCTCCTTATTATCAAAATATCCGTCAATAATGCTTCAATATAAAAGACATTAGGAATATGTTTCACACTAAAAATGTATTCTAATACTTGTTGATGTTGTTAAAATCATTACATGTCAATAGGACACTATAAGTATATTTTATACATTAAAAGTGATCATCCAATTTTCTAAAATGTCTCTAGTCATATATTTCTTCTAGTTTACTACACTAGAGACATTTTAGAAAACTGGATAATCACTTTTAATGTATAAAATGTACTTATAGTGTCCTATTGACATGTAATGATTTTAACAACATAAAAAAGTATTAAAATACATTTTTAGTGTGAAACATATTCCTAACGTCTTTTATATTGTTGCATTATTGACGTGTACTTTGATAATAAGGATAATGCCTCAATGCAACAGAATGCTAAAATATAATATAACATAACTATCTTCTCTCATCCTCACGTGGATCTGAGTGATTATCTCTTATGCAACCTGGCTATGTTACTTGATAACCTCCTCACCATATTAACTTCAACCCTGAAGATGGTGACAGTATATTTCTTAAAAAGGTTCGTATCCACTTATGGATAGTGTCATAATCCAGATGATTAGAATCAGCACACTGCCATTAATATCTCAAATCTTATGAAGTCATCTAATAATTTAAAATTACATGATGCAGTTGCTGATACAACATGTAGCTGCAATAACCTCCATTTGTGGTAGAACACTAAGGTTTACATGTAATTTCTCACACTTGTAACAGATTAATGTGAGCGAACTTAATAGCGCCATTTATCTTTCATTTAACAAAGCTGTAACTCAAACATGTTTTATCACTATAATTATGAAGTTTCACCTAATGACGATGATATATACAATATATAATATATATATAATGGTATATTATATATTTATTTAATTGTTACATGTTTCAGTCATGGAGACCATCTTCAGGCCAAAATATGCATGCTAAATATATACTGTACTGTGCAACCATAATTACTTATGCATACGTTCATTGCAAGGCTCAATACATAATATCATATTGCTCTGAATATAAGACACACATTTTATGCTTTTCCCATTGAAAACCTGAGATGCATCTTAAATTAGAGGAATGTGCCCCTCTCTAATCATTTTTCTGAAACCCACATTCAGAAATTGGATGCATCTTAAATTCCAGGGTGTCTTATATTTGAAGTAATAAGGTATATACAGGTAACTGCTTGTAAATTTGTTGTAAGTAATTATGCAGGCAGTCTATTTTTAAACTGTACACTGTATTATAGTAAGTTTCAACTCTCAATAACATCTATATGAACTACCACTGTTATATAGCTCACCCAATGGAATAGTAAAGATCAGGATATATGTACATGATTAGACACGATGTTGCAATAAGCCTAGTGCAGCAAATCACAATAGATGGCAGTACAGATTGTGTACAGTTGTCATGAGTTTAACCTTTTGACGTGGTCATTTAAATTCCGCGGCCGCGGCTCCTGCGGTAATATATTCAGCCGGCCATTTAAATTTTGCTCGAAAATTATTTATTCATCATTGTTCTTAAATTCTATGAGATAGGAACATGAAACTTTCACTAAAATGATCTTAAAAGGTGGTTTTATAACCTTACCTTATAATATGAACCCCCTTTATATCTTCAATGGAAGCAGGTTATTTAGTATTTGAGCAGAGAATGGTACGCCTTGAAGGATGAAACTTTCACTAAAATGATCTTAAAAGTTGGTTTTATAACCTTGCCTTATAATATGAGCACCCGGTATCTCGGCTATGTAAGCAGGTGACGCCTTGAAGCATTAGTCTAAACACAGAGCTGGCTCTCGAAACGACCACCAAGGTCAGTACGATAAAATGGCGTCAACTGGAGCGATAATGAGTACTTTTCCCTCCCCCACACACATCCGTATCGTCTCAGGGGGTGACCACAGTGTTCTGCCTTAAATTGTGGCGTATTTCTAAGAAATGGGTGCTATGTACTGTGCGAAAGCAATCGATTTTACGAGAATAACATTTTGGACAACCCTCTTCTAAGAATTCCAATGGAATGTGTTTGTGTGGCCAGCTCAGGGCAATATGATATTATATACAACAGCACACATCACCTCTCTGGTGTTTATTACTTCACAAGCAAAGCAAATACGCCATTGAGTGACGAAACCGCTACAAGAAGCAACACGAATTTGCTGCAAGACAGGCATATGTAACGATGACTTATCTCAGCTAAACTCGTTGGCTTAGTATACTCTGTTCTTGTGACAACAGGCCAGCGAAAAATCCAACAATCTACAGCAAAACCATCAATTATTATGGGCGTTATAACATAGGTGTGCAGCTGGACGAAACATACACGCCGAACCCCCCCAGACGATTTAAATCCCTGACGAAACATACACGACGAACCACGGCAACGGGTTAACTAAACTGAAGTCTTTAATGCAACAAGCTGCCTTGAATCGTGCCATATGAACTTCCTATGAATTCTTAGTGTTTGCAGACCTGTTTCTGATGTGATGCTGGCTACCTGGAAATGAAAAACAAGTCTTTTGTATTCATCTGACAGTGTTGGAAAAGGCTCCTTGCTCTCTGAACTTTCTACCCTCATTTCCAATTTCTTTTATTATCCTAGATTTACCGTATTTTCCACACCATAAGATGCAGCTAAGTTTTAGAGGATGAAAGGTGGGGGGGATTTCTGCTGTACCTTCAGGGGAAATTTAGGCTGCATTTTCCAGGGAAGAGTGGGTCTTATGGGCCAGAAAATACAGTAAATACATGCCAAGACCTTCAGAAAACTGACACTGCCTATCTGCCTATCAGACATAGGACAACTGCATGTTCTGTAAGCACATAAGGTATCACACATATTGTCAATCATAAACTGTCTCCTATTTGGTGTGTGTGTGTGACCATTACTGTATTTTTATATATATTGTAACGTGTTACGTGTATGTCGTCCATCGCTGAGCAATGAAACAATGGAAACTGTTGAGACCATTGCATACAAAAATCCACAGCAACAAGAGTTCATTGTGTAACAACGCTCGGTAAACACCCCTTCCCACTAGGCTGTGACATCACACAACAAGGGAGTCCGTGCAGCAACTGTTGCTAGGCAATCAGTAAACACGTTTTCTGTGTGGTCAGGGCAGAAGCTACATAATGAGAGTACTTGTCAGTGTTGAGTAATCAGTTGAAGTTGAAGTTACGAGTTACGAGTATGGAGCAGTTGAGAGCAGTGGAAGCAGGTGCAATGGAACCAAGAATGCCAAGCGTGATTTAGAAGACTTCATATGTGCGATGGTGCGTGCAACAGTGGATTAGAAGATCTGGTGTATGTAAGTCAGCGACCGAGCTGTAAGTTGAGTGTAATTGAGAGACTGCATGTAACCAAGCTGTTAATAAATCCAATCATCCAAACTAGAACCCGTCATTTCGTGACACATACCATCCTACACGTGACAATAATATTTGCTGTTGTTGTTGTTGTTGTTAGCAACAATTAAAAACATGGAAGGCAAGATTTGCAGCAATGTCCTCATACAAGAAAGTAATAACAAAATAAGCCTGAAAATAATTAAAACATGAAATCTACAGCATAGAAATTCAGAGAATGTTGAATATGAAACGCTTTCTCATGTCGGTAGTCACTGAGGCTACTAACTTCATGGAGCTGAGCCCTTCTTGAGAGGCTGCCAATTGTGTAGCTACTTAAGAACTTCCCACCAATATATGGAATCAAAGGTTCATTACTGTGGTCACAAGAGACCTCCACTGGTCCCTATCCTGAGACACATCAATCCAGTCAATATCACACCATCCTATCTCTCTAAGATCCTAAGATCCATTTTAATATTATCCACCCACCTATATCTTTGTCTTCCTAGTCATCTCTTCCTTTCTGGCTTTCCCACCAATATTCTGTACACATTCCTCTTCTCCTCCATTCATGCTAAATGCCCTGCCCATTTCATCCTCCTTGACCTAACCGTTCTAATTATACTTGGTTTGATTACAAGTTATGAAGCTCCTCATTATGCAGTTTTCTACAGCCTCCCATCACGTCATCTCTCTTAGGTCCAAATATTCTCCTCAGCAGCCTGTTCTCAAACTCCCTCAGTCTACACTCCTCCCTTAATGTCAGAGACCTTCACACCCATACAGAACCATGGAAAAAATGTTGTTCTTTATATTCCAATTTTTATGCTTTTAGACAGCAGACAAGTAGACAAAAGCTTCTGGACTGAATGGTAGCAAGCATTACTCAAGTTCAATCACCTCTTAATTTCCTCCTGAATCAAATTTTGATTTGTTACTCTCATTCCCAAATATCTGAAATGTGCCACATTTTCAAAGGATCTGTTAGCTATCTTCATGTCACTAACACAGAAAATCTTGGATACGCAGAGCAGAACTCAAAGACCAGCAACTGATATTTTACTTTCCTTTTATGTTCTTTTTGCACTTATGATGACTAACTGGCCACTAGGCTGTTGAGTCAGCACTTAAATAAATACAGAACTGAAGCGGTGGTGACGACGACAACAACAACAATGATGGTGATCAACATCATCATCACCATCATCATCTTCATTCCTGTCACCATCATTGTTGTTGCTGTCAACCATCTTTCCACCAGATGTACCATGCAACAAACAATGGAAAGAGAGAAAAGCATTTCTATAACAACATAATTACCTTAAAACAATTCAGCAGCATTTACTCTAAATATGCTTACAAATAATTTTCCATGTAGTCCTTCTTCATTCCAAGTCACAGCTTTCAGAATCACTGAGCTCCCAGATCTAACAGAGGAAAAGAACAGTTAAGTCAGGGATTCTGAACTGTGGGTCCATGGATTGCCAGGGGGTATGTTTGAGAATTTCATACAAATCAAGAATACTTGCATGTACTGGAAATATATCATTTGCAATACTGACAGCAATAATGTGGTATATCTAACAGTGATATATAACAATGAGTTCTGGGAAGAACTAGATTCCTATTTACCTTTCACTATAGTTTGAGTATCTGATATGACAAGAAGAAAGAAAACTTTATGAGTAACAAACAAAACAAAAACTCCATGATTTTAGTCCCCAAGCAAACTATATCGGCCGAGTGACCGCCACTTGTCGGCGAAGTTTAGTACCTTCTGTGGTCTAGTGGTCAGCATTCCTGGCTACAGATCCAGAGGTCAAGGATCAATTCCCAGTTCTACCAGATTTTTTCTGAGAAGTAGTGAGTCTGGAACGGGGTCCGTTCAGCCTCGTGATGATAATTGAGGAGTTATTTCAAGGAAATAGAGGCTCCAGTCTAGAAAACCGAGATTAACGGCTGTGGGGATTCATTGCGCTGACCACATGACACCCTCTATCCGCAAAAGTTGGCACTTTATGAGTAACAAAGTCAGTAAAACAATACAATTTGGAATACAATACATTACAATTTTGGTATTACTGATGGGAGTGACCGAGGAGATGGCCTCAGATAGCATGAAGTATGAAGATTGGTTTGGGCACTCAGGTAATATTAAGGTCATTATTATGACAATCTGAGTGGTTGCAGTTTTGGTATTACTGACGGGAAGGATTTATGATGAAGTTGAGATGACCTCAGATAACATTACACATACGATAGGGTACCCAAAAGAAACCGAACTAATTTTTTTGTGGGCAGAGCTTTTGTAGTACCGCGTTTTGCCGCTATCAGCGCATAGAGCTAACATTCCTGAGTCGATAATCCGACTACCGTTGCTTCAGAAGGTAAGGACTAGTTTCGGCAGAGTTTATAGCGACAACTGTTTTGTGTGATCGCCGTTTTTGCAATGGCTGATTTTCCTGAACAGCGTGCGGCGGTGAAATTCTGCTTTTTGCTCGGGAAAAGTGGAACAGAAACTCTTGAAATGTTAAAAACGGTGTACAAGGACGATGCTATGGGGAAAACTCAAGTGTTTGAGTGGTTTTCCCGTTTCAAAAATGGTGAAATGTCAATTGATGACAAACCTCGTTCTGGTCGTCCTTCCACGGCCTGAACACATGAAAATGTTGAAAAAATTCGTGAAATCATCAAGGAAGATCGATAACGGACCACTGAAGAAATTGTGGAGCTGTCGGGAGTGACTTGGAGCTCAGCGGCCAGATTTGTGGCAGTCGGGTGACTGGTTTTTCTATCATGACAATGCCCCTGCTCACACAGCCCTGTGTACGACAATTCTTGACCAAAAATGGTATGACCCCTGTTCCTCACCCTCCATACTCACCCGACCTTGCCCCGTGCGACTTTTTTTTTGTTTCCTCGAATGAAAAGAGACATGAAAGGAAAAAACGACGGAGGCGCTGTCAAGCATCTCAAAAGATGAATTTAGACAATGTTTTGAAAAATGGAATAAAAGACTAGACAAGTGTTTTAGTATAAGTGGAGAGTACTTTGAAGGGGATTGAAGGTTTGTGCTTAAAATTTGAATAAATAAGTTAAAAAAAAATAAGTTCGGTTTCTTTTGGGTACCCCCTCGTACATACCAAGTCAGATGTCTGGGGAAGATAAGTGAAATCTGGAAGCTTTATATATCTTCCTCTTTGATAATATAACTCTAGATTATGTACATCCAGTGGAAACAAGAGTTTGTGACAGTGTTATTAAGTTCCCAGAAAATCTGAAACCATGATCGAAGGAATTACTTTTGAGACTGGCAGTAGACATTTAGGTAAGGAGCCCTTTACAGTTTATCTACAGCAGTTCAGTGATTTTTATGTTACTGTTGCAGTGTAACAGTTTCTGTTTACAATTCATATATTTATATATGCTTTTTGTGTGACTACTGTTTTGTGTAACAGTTTCTGTTTACAATTCATATATTTATATATGCTTTTTGTGTGACTACTGTTTTGTGTAAACAGGAGTCACACAAAAAATATAAATATAAACATTTACAATTCATATATTTATATATGCTTTTTGTGTGACTACTGTTTACACAAAACAGTGATACTGATCTGGGAAAAGCTGAGCTTCTTAACCTGCATAATAATAAGAAACGATCTTGATTCTGAATGAATCAAACTGCATCAACTCCTGCAGAAGCTTGGTAAGGCATATTCCATTCTGAGCATTCAAGCTTATCAAACTCTAGTCCCATTTGTCACAACCCACCTCTGTGAATTAAACACAAACAACAAACTAAAGCTGAACATGATACAAAGGTGGCTCCCTTGAAAATGTTGCCCAAACCAGAAATCTTTGCTGCTAGTAAGTGGCAGCAGTGTCCACACAAATAATTAATATGTTTCTAGTGTGTTTTGGCATTTGGAATTGTATTTTCTTATTGTGCAATATTTTCTGTCCCTGAACTAATTATTTTTGTTTGTTTAAAATGAATCTTATCTTTTGATAATACAGGATTTGATTAAATCACCACTGATAGGGGGTATGTGACATGTCACACTGAGACTAAGGTGTATGTCAAAAAAGGTTCAGAACCACTGACATATAAAGGAATTAATGACTGGGAATATGAGTGGAGATATAAAAACATCTGAAAAATGTAATTCATTATGTCTTCATGTATCTTACCTGTGCATCTTCCATCTCTTTGTGTAACTGTGTTAGGCCAGTGATGTCCTCTAAATAATCAGGGGTGTTGAATGCTTGCAACAAAAAGTCAAACCCACGGGTCTCATATTCATAAAGGACCTGCCATAAAGGAGCAAATATATCATAAAAATAGAAAATAAATAAATGTGCAAACTATGAACAACAGTTTGCCACAATCCTGTCTTAAAAATTACATCTCTGGTCAGCAGAAGTTTCAATTTATTTGCAGTAAAACCATTATGTAAGGTGTCTTTGGGGACCAGCAGACCTGAACATTAAACTGTGGAATATCTTAAATGGAGGTAATTTAACATTAAGATTATTGACCTGGAAGCATACAAATTGAAACTTAAATGCAACTAAGCAAATGAGCATGACCGAATACAACTAAACAAAGTCTGTAGAGGATCTCATCTCTACCAAATGGACCCCAATATACTAGCAAATAATTTTCCCTCTGCACAACAGTTTCATTAAAAACACATTTGTGAATAACTGGTATTTGCTGCTAGCCCTTTCAGCCATTTTTGTTACGCTGTCACATGTAGGACGCGCGACGAATATGATGGGTTCCAGTTCAGACGATTGGATTTATTAGCACCTTGATTACAACCTCTCTTAATTACAGTCAATACTGTGATTTTGCTGATTTACACTTCATAATTCACTGTTATACAATCACTAGTTCTCTCCTGGTAACATAACTAAAACACACGAACCAGCGCTTCAAACCACTCCAAATATTACACATGAATAAAGTCTTCTGATCGCACTTTGAATCTTCACATGTCAATGAACTTTCCTCTTCTATGATGAACTCAGAACTCAGAAACGAATCATAGCACCGACTGTTTATAAGATATCTCCTTTGCATGGACCTCACAGAAAACACCATCTCCATTTTTCTGGATGCATGTTTACAGCTGCGTTCCCTAGCAACGTTCTTTCGCTCAGCACGGACCGCATAGAAAACATAGTTTCCCTTCTATTGTTGTGGTTTGTCTACTGAGCTGTTGCTGAGCAATGCACTGATAGAATCCGTTACAATATGATGATACAATCTGACACATACCCCACAATGTACATTATCAATGAAAGGGTTAAGGTGTTTTTTGATTTCTAGACTTTCTCATTTCCCATACTTTCAATTCAAGGCATAAAGAAAATATGTGGACTTTAAGATAAGGATTATGGGATAGAAAGGAGTGGTTGTGGCATATTTTAAAGTATTGTCCTGATATCCATAGGGACATAAGAAAAAATTCAGCGCAGACATGACACACCACACACCACAGTTACGCATACCCATGAAGTGCCCTAGCTACTAACCTTTTCTTTTATTATATATCTTTTTGTCATTCCAGCGTTTTATAATTATAATGAAATTACAGATTTTTCAACAAGCAGATTTCAGAAGTTCAATATGTTAGAAAGAGAAACAAGCTCACTTCAACACTGTTTAAATTTTAAAAACTTTTATCTCCAATTTAGTCAAATGAACATTACTGTACTGCTAACTGCAAAATGGTTGGAACTTTTCTAAGCATAACACTAATTACAGGACTCTCTGTAAACTGTATTTTTATTGTACCAGGATTTATCCTTGATTTAATAGTGCCAAGCATAAAAAATTCTGACTTTTTCAGAAACTGCTGTATCTGACAGTATGTGGCAATTTAACTACATAGTCAAGATATAAGTGGGGGAAAATTTTTCAATACTTTTACAGCTCTTGGGCAGTTCTTTTATATTTGTAATTTACCCATGAATTTTGCTTTGAGTTGGCAAGGCAGGAATTTAAATTTAGAGTTAACTTTACTGAAAACAGATATATGTGATTATGTTATATTATGTTATATTATGATCATGTCATGTTGCGAAGTTTATGAAGCTGGATAACACTGCATGGATGGTTATGTAAAATGGTGTCAGTAAAACTCAGAATTACTGTTTGGCATTCTAAAAACTAGAAAACACAATGTTTTGGAAATGGAAACAGATCCAGTTTCTGAAAACATTATGTTTTCTAATTTCTAGAATACTGGACGATGGACAGAGTCCAAACACCTAGTAATTCTGAGTATTATACACCACTGTCAGAATCCTTTAGAACCTATTTGGTGTCAATAAAGCAGAAAATCCAATCACATCCTGAAATTCAGAATATTATACACTCTTGGCACTATAATGTATGATGATTACACATTCTGTAAAGCCGTCCTTGTGCTTAATTAATTAAGCATTATGCCATGAAGGCCTGTGTGGAAATGGATGTAGAGACCCCAATTTTCTTGACCACGGCGCTAGTTGGAGGTGAGTAGTCAGTTTTACGCCCCGGCCGTTTTACCCCCGGGGAAAGCTGCACCAATACCCACCGGACATGTTGCTCGGTGCAGCAAGAGCAGGTCTGGATGATGGGAAGAGAAGATTCGTGACCCTACTGAGACTTGAACTCCGACCCCTCTGTCGTCCAGCTCATAGCCAGTCGCTATACCAACTGTTTAAATAAGTGATAGTGCCATATTGCTTGTAAGTATGAGTTGATTCTATAAGGTGTTAATAAATCTATTCACCAATCCAAATGCCATCTAGACTCACTAATGCACATTCACATCATAGATTTAAATATACTCAATATCTACCATACCTTGTCTGAACATGCAATACATTGAGAGAACACGTGACTGGCTAGTGACACTTGTTGGAACTTTGCAAGAAAGCCTCGAACAGAATGTGGAACTAGACCCAGAGGACTTCCTTCTTCACCACCTTCACTATGGCATTCTTCTACACAGCTGGCAGGTGCATAACCTCTGAAACATTCCATATATAAGCAATACAGTTTTACAGAATTAAGTACAATGTATAAGTAAAACCAAAAATATTACTGTGCATAAAACAGGCACACAACAGAAAGAATTAAACTTTATGTGGTCTCTTCAAAATGACTTTTATGTATCTGTTGGATGTTTAATGCTTCCAGTGGCTAGATTATACAGCATCGGATGGATGACAGATGAATGATAATTTGGAGGGAAGTGGTCATGACCTAATCAAGGTACTTCCAGCATTCGCCTGAAAGGACTGAGGAAAATTATTAAAAACCAGAGTTTGGATACATGACGTCCCAGCCGAGATTCAAACTGAGCACCTACCACATATGAGTCAAGAGTGTTATTGCTATGAAAACCTCTTTAGTCTCTTCTTTGAGATAATACTTAAGACACCAACATTTCACAGAATCACAAATGATTAAGGACCAAAGGCTTCAACAACTGTGCGACATATAAATTAATTAGTTTGTGTCTGAAATCTAAATACAGGACTGTCATCATCAGTCAGTAACAGTCTGACACATCATCAATAGAAAATTATTAGATTAAATTTTCAACACTCTGAAAGGATGGCAGAGGATATGTATGGATGATGGACTAAAGGGACTGTGAAATTCTATATACATGTGTAGTACATGAAACTACGTTAATACGGGGTCTGGCAGGGAAAACTGATGGATTCTAAATTAGTGCAATGCAGCCAATTTTTATTTTTTACTTATTTTACTTGTCAAAATAAATAATAATATAGGCCATTTTGTGTGTATAACTGCCAGCTCATTTTGTCTTGAAAATTATGCCATCCAGATGCTTACCATCTCTTCGTACAAATTCTTGGAGTCTCATCTAGAAGTTGGTCATTGAGTATCTTACAATGTTGGGGGGTATTGCAGTGATTTCAACTTCAATTGCAACTTTCAGTTCATGAACTGTACGAACACCTTTGCTTTGAGACAACCCAAAAGGAAATAATCACACACACTCGATCAGGTGACTGAGCAGGAAATGGAAGATCACTGCACTGACAAATGACATGAAGTTCTTGCAGTATGAGCAGTGGCCCCATCTTGTTGAAACCACATGGTTTGTTGATTAATTCCACATCTGTTAATTTCTGGTGCAAGAAAATTACGCAGCAAGTAAACATAGTGACCAGAGTTTACTGTCACATATGTCTGTCCTCCTCAAAATAATATGGGCAAATCACACTAAAGCTTCCCACACAGCACCAAACCGTCACACAGTTTGAGTGATGAGGACATTCATGAAGCCTCTGCAGATTTGTGTCCAATCAATAACAGAAGTTCTGTTTGTTAACACACCCAGATAAGTGGAAGTCTGCCTCATCACTCATGGCAACGATCACGTCATCTGCCACAATTTCAAGCATGTTTTTTGCAAAAGCAATGTGATTCACCCAATCATGTGGATGCAACTCTTGCATAACCATCATTTTGTATGGATAAAAATGCAAATCAAGGTGCAATATTCGTTTCACCCTCCAATCTGAAATGCCTAATGCAATGGCATGCTTCTTTGCAGAACGATGCAGACTAGTCACTACTGCCCGCCTAACACTTTCAACATTCTCAGGTGTTGGGACGGTGCGTGCAACTCCAGGCAGTTTCTTCTTTAGTGCTGAGCCAGTTGATTTGAAGTTTGCAATCCACAACAAAACCGTGTTCCTACTGGCAACTCTACTGTGACAAACCACATTAAAATGCAGATGGAAACATGGCTGAGTCAGGGTAACAGTCACCAGTTTTAAAAGAGTCTCAATGATGAAAGCACGATGTTCCACAGTCCACTGTTTCATGTCTGCTGAAATGGCATATTTTGAGCTGTTGAAGGTCAGTGAGACCCTCTCTTCCAACACCACATACTACCAAACAGGTGCCAACTTAAAAACATTAGGTTTCCCTGCTGGACCTTGTATATTACTTTGCTGGGAATTACCTTATTACTTTTGCTTAGAAGCAATACTTTTGTGCTGATCAGGATGGGCTAGTGGTAACATTTTAAACTTGTATCTGGGAGGAACTGCTTTCTGAGTGCCATTACAGCTACACACCCGCTATGCAGTCATAGCAGGCAACTGCTCTGCTGCAGACACAATAAGAGGAGAAAGAAAATGTGTGATATTTACAAGAAATTAACAGAAATAACAAACACACTGTTATTTCTTAAAAGTCAACTTACAGCAGATGAGTGGATTACAATATTACATACAGACACAAATATGTCATAGATTTCGTGAATGCTGGTATTAAACTGCACAACCTATAAGTGATTGACCCTAAGAGCATCAAAGTGAGAGAACATGTTGAACAACCACATCAAAAGCTAAACAGAGCCTGCCTGTCACCTGATATGTATGCACAACACAATCTTCAATGCTGCTCTGTGGTTCCTTGCTGAAACACCTATTCCTTGTCTTTTTATGAAATAAATGACATGTTTCAGCCATACATAGGCCATCATCAGGTATACATGATCCATGTAAATTCTTTCACCATGTTTCGTATATCATAGCCTGTAAGGGCTGTATGTGTAAAACTTACACCAGTTATTCTCTTAAAATATTATTAAAACGGCACGCTTTTTGTAAGGGTTTGCATTTTGTGTGTGTTTGTGGGGGGGCATGTCTGCTACACTGTTTTACTTTCTCCAACCAACAGTCTTTAACAAAATCTGCATTCTATCTGAAGATCTATCACCACACAAAATTCGTACAATGAGCACAGCAAGTGTCACTCTCACTTCATAAATCTCCATGGCCACTAAATTAGCATTACTGATGGTAAGGTAAAGTCTCTATGCTCAATGAAGCACCACACTATGAATAAGACACATGGTGAGTAAAGGTACAGCTTTACAAATTCTTAACCCGGTAGTAAATGGAGGTGAGTAGTCAGTTTCATACCCCAGCTGTTTTAACCCTACGGAAAGACCCCTGGTACTAGCTGGACAAGAGGTTGGGTGGGTCCCAAAACAAATCTAGATGAAGTGGATGAAAGAAATATCTCTTACCCTTGTCACGAATTGAACCCAGATTTTTCAGTTATCTAGCCCACAGCTTGATCACTGTCCTATCATTACTGGTAAAGGTAAAGTTGTTCCTTTGGTTAATTACTTAAGCACCAGGCCATAAAGACGTATCTGGCACTGGAGGTAGAGCAACACCATTCTTGACCTTGGCACTAGATGGGTGTCAATGTTCAGCTTCATGCTCCGGCTGCTTTACCCCTGGGAAAAGTACCCAGTATCCAATGGGTGGGGCTCAGAGCCAGAACCAGTCTGAACACTGTGAAGCAGAGAAAAATCTCTTTCCTCTGCCAGCAATCCAACCTCAGCCATCAATCATGTAGCCTGTCATTATACTTATTGAGATATCCCTGCTACCCGAATCCTTACTGATGGTACAAAGTTAGAAAGTACAAAGCTGGGGTTGCATTTAGTGGTATGACATTCATACTAAGTTTCACGAAAAATTTTCGAGCTTTCTGGGGGGAAGATCCAATGAACATCACGATGCCTTATAAAACAGTGCAAGCAGATTAAAAATATATTACCTGAGAGGATGTTGCAGAAGAGACACCATAAGTTCTACTGCCAGCGCACCAGCTACTGCAGAAATTCCAGGCCTCGTAACTGTGCACTGTTGGTCTAAAGTTCTGTCCCTCTGGGACTGTGAACAAACAGCAATGCATAAGATTTGAGGTTTTCACGGCGGTGACTATGAAGAAAGCAATCTTCTCTGATGTGGCACCGTGTACATATTGTGTTAACCGACATATTGGAGGAACATATCACCTCCCTCTTCAGGGTAGATGACAAGTGGCATGATGTACACACCAAGTTTCATAAAGACTGATTCACACATTCAGAAGTTGTTATAAGGGTACACATACAGACACACATAGACAAAAAGGTGATCTTATAAGCCTATATATATTTTTAGCCTACTTTCCTTATTTTGAAAAAATAAAAGCAGGCTAGTGCAATCACCATTCTGCCTATGTTTCTATGTATTCCTCCCCTATCAACTTTTGAACGGCTGCACCACTCTTTATAAAACTTTGCATGTATATCATGACACCTGAGCCCATCTAAACATCATACTTCACATATCCGTTCTATTAGTCTGTGTGTCTGTATATGTACCCTTGTCATTGCTAGATAACAACTAGATAAAAATGTTACTATGGCAAGAAATAAAAAAGCAATAATAGAAAAACTGTTGGACATGTCATTTTCTATGTGGTTCATGCTGTATCAAAGGTGATTCTGTGGATTCTAAATGGTTCTGATAACGGTGTATAACACTCGGAATTAGTGGGTTTTTGGACTTTGCCCATCATCCGGTATCCTTAAAAAAACTACAGAACACAACGTTTCAGAAACTGGATCTGTTTCCATCCTCACGTGAAGAGAGAGACACCTGATCTATTGGGTCCCTTAGAAAGAGTTAACCTCAACCACTGGTCATTTTGTTCTCTAGTTTTTAAGACATCTGGATGATGGAAAAGTCCAAAAACCCAGTAATTCCAAGTCTCTCGGTCTGTCTGTGTATCCCCCTATCATGGCTAAGCAATGGCTAGAAAACATGTTCCAAAACCAACAAGAAATTGCTGGGGTTATCATTTTCTGTAGATCCATGTTGTATCAAAGGAAAGTAGGCGATCAGCTCTTCCCAGAACTTCTTGTTTTCAAAATAAGAACAGTATGCTAAAAATGGATAAATAGGGCCATAATATATTTGAGTGATTTTGCTGCTTTCAAGTAAGTGTAGAAATTTACATGGCCCACTTCTCCGTCACTTTTTACAGTGTGGTTTGCTCTTACAAAACAGCTGCTGACCCATCTTACATTAATAAAATCTAAAAATAAATCTACCATTAGAGAACTCTAAACACTGTCTTTACACTGAACACAACCATCAATTCTCATTCAACTACTCAACATTCATTAATCATCCTCTCATCAACACTTTACAGCCATAATACTGACAGCATTGTTAACCCTACTGCTAAGATATCCGACAGAAGTTGAACAAGCATCCATTATTGTACAGTGCAACATTAAACTATAGTTCACATCAAAAAACCAACATTTCTTTTGCTACATTATTTAACTTCATTCACTGGGCTATGAAAATACATTATTCCATTTTTTAATATTTTACCTTAAAACTGTATTATTTTAGGAAAATGGTGAGAAAATATGCAGCAAAAGGGTTAAATAACCATCTTAAAAAAGAATACCATCTCAGTAAAACATAGCAGTACCGCAACTTGAAAAGGTAAGTGTAATTAGTTTTGGGAAAATATGCACTACTTGAAATTTCAGCAAAGGGAATTTTTGTCCAAATGTTCACCAAAGAATCATGTGATAGAATCTGTAGGAAAATATGTTCATACTATGTTACCCAATCACATTCAATTGTAATGGCTTCAATCTAATGTGCAAAGTTGTGCTGATACAGGCAGTTAAAATGAAATATGTTTCCTTGTGCTTAATTAATTAAGCACCACACTATGAAAACATACAGGGGAGTGAGTATACAGTTCCACCATTCTTGAACTTGGCACTAGCTGGAGGTGAGTGGTCAGCTTCATGCCCTGGCTGCTATACCCCATAGAAGAGAGCTTCTGGAACCCATTGGATAGGAGGCTGGGTGGACCTCAGAGCCTGTCTGGATGCTGTGGAATCAGGAAATAAACCCTGGCCATCCAGTTTATAGTGGATTCCTATAACAATATGAACTATCCCAGCTCCTTTTACAAGTAGTATCCACATATTTTAAACATCAAAACTTTCTGACAAGGTTTTGGGGGTGAAAGAATATATAAACTATGCAAGTAAATATGGTGGTCAAACTCACCATGAACTAAACAAGGCTCCATGACAGCATTTCGATTTCATAATCATTATTTTCAAGTTTCTGTCAATTTCACATAAGGAATGCCACATTTCAATAATGTGTTTGGTTCTACTTTAGAGCAAACAGAGAAATTCATAATAAAATAAACTAGGTTTCATATACACACTTTAATTTTACTCTCCTTCAGAGAGTTCTCAATTTGTAAGTGTCAAAGTGAGAGACAGGAGTATGGATTGTCTAGTGGAACTGTCAAGTATTTACTACATGAAGTAAAGAACCTATATCAATTTTGTCTTGCCATGAACTTCAGTTTTCTGTGTTATACAAAAGATTCACAATACATTTCATGTTTATTTTTATTATTTAATTCTGATGTAAACATGTCTTTTAAGTAGCATTTATGTTAGAAGATATTATGATTAATTTAGTCATGACCACACCTCTCACATCAGGTGAGTTACATAAAACAGATTCATATGATTAACTTGCAAATATTAAGACACAAATGTGTTAACATGGCCAGAGAATCATTCAACTTACATTCCCTGGTGCAGTAACATCATTACAGAAGTAGCAACCTAATTTGTGACCAGGGATTGACTTGCCAGAACAGTCTGGGATAGAATTAACTGCGTCATCTGATTTCACGCCATGTCGCATCACAAGGTATGTATCAAATCCCAAGGCTGCATTCATCACCAGCTAGAAATATAAAGAAGGCGTAGCATATAACACTTCAAATCATCACAGTGATGAAAAGTAATAAAATCTTCTTCAATGACCATCCTCATCAATTCAGAGTTAACAGTTCTGGAGAGTTTTTCTGTCTCCATCAAGAGGAAATGACATAAGAATGAGAGATCTTATCATGGCATTAAGCATGTTCTATAGTCTTCATAAAAATAAATACTGGCAGCCTGAAAATGCTGTACTCTACTGGAAAAGAGTTTCTAAGTGTAGCCAAATTCTGAATTGGCCTTTAGTCAGTGTTTCTGAGTGCCTCTAATTAAGTAACCTGTTTAGAATGGCACAACTCATCTTCAAATAGGCTTCGAAGTTAGTCATATTATGAATTATTTTCAGTACATTCATAACTCATTTTTTATATATTTTCACATCTGGTACTGTTATAAGAAATATAAGAACTGTCATTGACAGCAATGGCATTGGTCTGTGGCAACCAGTGTTACCCTGATTCTTCCTTCAGAAGTTCTACTTCATACGTTTGTCCTTAAAGCGTTTTGTGGCAATCAATTTCTATCATATTGACAGTATCTTGGAGCACACTAAACTACAGCATGTTCAGAAAGACAAAAATCTGTAACACTGATTTTAAAAGAGATTACATAATCTTGCATATTTCTAAATTGCTAATAGAATACACATATGTTGGTGGGGACGTAACTGTACGTAATATATGAAATATCATATAAAGTTATTCATAATGGTCTTACTGTTAGCTGAAACTGAGGCAATGTGAAACTGGTGTTACCTACCAATCCTTCTTAAAATAAGCAAAATATTTTAACTCTCATACATTCATTCACATAAAGTTCTGAGTTGAAAAGAAAACTTGTAAATTCTAGTCAAGGAACTCACTAGAGCACCATTAAGGCCTCCAAGCAATATATGAGTATGCTGGGTATCTTAGCACCCACTTCATGCACTCAGTACTGTTGCCAAATGAGATGGTTGCTGAAGGTTAAAAAACAACTACCTCTTTATGCCTTATTAGATTTTCTGGACATAACACAATCAGGACAGCATGGGTAACAGAAATGAAATTCAGCCTTTCAATGCATTGTCATGACTAGTTGGTCATATTCAAAAATATTTACTGACAGTCTGTATTCTTTGCACCATTATGTTACAGAATCATGCTATAGAGTGGATGTCTACACAACAATTACTTAACAATAAAATAAAACAGACAACAGTGTCAGGATTAATTTATTGTGGTGGTATAATATTGTTAAATTACTGTTGTGCAGACAGCCGCTATTACTGGCAAGTACTAAGTGAATTGGGGCACATGATAGTGTAGATGGTTGAGGAACTATGCAACAAGCCAGAAGGTCATGGTTTTGAGTCCTGATGAGGTGGATTTCTTCAATTTACCTAATCCTTCCAGCTGCACTATGGTACTGGGGGCTGCAGGCGCATAAGGCTGACAACCTTACCACTAACTGTGAGCCAACTGTCTAAAGAAAGTATGGGAGCCTCGACATCTCACAACCCTATGGGCCTTCACAGACTGCTNCTAAGAAAAATGAGTACCAGGCATTTTCTTGGGGGTAAAAGGGCTGCAGGCGCATAAGGCTGACAACCTTACCACCATCTGTGAGCCAACTGTCTAAAGAAAGTGTGGGAGCCTCGACATCTCACAACCCTATGGGCCTTCACAGACTGCTACAGGGATAACTTTACCTTTTAATAAGTGAACTGTAAAAGAAATGATCTCAGTAAGATCCAATGATTCTTCTTGAATCCATATGGACAAAAAGAACGTTGGGTTTCATTTTAGTCTATCGTTGTCTTACAAAAGTTGGTAAAGGTCACTGGATGTCTAGAAATTGATCAATATAAGTTACTAGTTATTTTTTGAACTAGGTTCATTGGTTGTAGCTTCCATTTGAAGTTGGGTTCTACTTTAATGGATTCTGGCCAGAATATTATGCATGGTCATAAGTGGAAGGTTTCATGCATTCAGCTGAATATGTCTTTTCATCTTAGTTCCCACAAGTGGTTTCTGGGTTGCTTTATTTATGTATTGTATCTTGTGTTAACCACGGTGTCCAGAAGTAGATACCAACTCCATTAACTGTGCAGAGTGAAGCAGGATTTTTACCTGAGGATGAAGACATAGTCCACTCTCCAAATGTTTTCTCAAATAAAGGACTGGAATGGTGGACAATGTCCAAAAAAATTGATCATTGCATCCTCAAAGTCTACCTTCTCATGTACAGAAGTGACAAGAAAATTTTAAAATTCGCTTAGTGGGGGGTGGAGTCCAACTGGGTCCACTAGGCATGGCAGCCTCTGACTGGCCCATTGTAGCCTGCCCCGGGTGATTATGATAATGGAGAATTTGGTGGAATGAAGATTGGCAGGGGAAACCGAAGTACTCGGAGAAAACCCGCCCCAGTCCCACTTTGTTCACCACAAATCCCACTTGACCAGACCCCAGGATCGAACCTGGGCCATCATAGTAGGAAGCCAGCGACTAACCGCTTCATCTATGGCACAGCCGAAGAGACAAGAAAGCAGCATGTATTTCTGCCTGAGCCAAAAGACGCACTGAAGAAGAAGAATCCATTAATCAGTTTTGCTTGGTTGTAACACCCTAATCCAATTACAACTATTATTCTACTTTTACCATTAATGAGTAACATTATTATACCTTTCTTTTGCTTGCTGCAATAAGAGTAGGAAGCCAACGACTCTCTCGGGAATCCATAAGCAGAAACACCACATCATGACTGCCTATCAGCTCTTCTAGAACCTGTGTGTTAGTTCTGGTATCAGCCAACAGAGATGGGCCAATGGGATGCCCTGGCATAGGAATATTAAGTTGCACTCCACATGACTCCTAAGTGTTATGAAAGAGAAGCACAGAAGTTCTACTTATTCACCTTGCATATTAAGTATCTGAGTACCTGCTTTTGATTAAAATTTTCAGAGAACAAATTTCATTACCACATATTTAAAGGGAAACCACCACATTTTATTAGTTTCTAGCAAAATTTTGTTCTAAAACAGACCACTGATTCAGAAATACATAACATAAAATTAAACATGAACACTTAACAAATGAGGATATATGTAATGTGTTTTAATTTTGGACTATGACTTATTTAATTACTGGTGAGTTAATTACACCACATGTCTTCTATCCAAAGTTTCAAGGTGTTTATCTCCCTAATGGGCTGCCAAATTAAACTGCTATAATAAGAATATGAAGTGGAGAGGTGAGTACCATCACTGAAAAACCATTGCTTTTCTAATGACAATAAATTTAGAGTTAATTTCTTAACAGCATTTTAATTCTTATTTTTAAAGTGTCTTTACTGCAGTTGGTATAGCGACTGGCTATGGGCTGGACCGAAGATTTCAGAGTTCGAGTCCCGGTAGGGTCAAGAATTTTCTCTTCTCCTCATCACCCAGACTGGTTCTGGGGCCTACCCAGCCTCAAATACAATGAGTACCAACGGATCTTTCGCTGGGGGCAAAGTGGCAGGGGCGTGAAGCTGACCAATCACCTCCAGCTAGTGCCAAGGTAAAGAAAATTTGGATCTATACACCAACTCCCCCATACTCCTTCATGGCATAGTGCTTAATTATTTAAGCATAGGGACAACTTTACCTTGAGTCTCTATGAGGTCCTAGTCAAAAATTAAGGAAGCCTATAGATGAATTACTGGCAATTTACAAATAGTAACTTACTATATTTCTCCTCCTCCCATGTTTTAATCTATTTTATTTTATGAAGAAAGAAAGGCTTACAGTATCATGATATTCATCTCTATCCACTAAATTCATTTGATCATACACTGATTTTCATGAAACATGATATGAGAAGGTTTTAAAGTGGAAGTGTGATACAGGCAATATTTACTGTAAGGGTCTGAAATTTTATGTGATCACAGTCCTTAGACATACACAGTGTGTCCATGTTCTGTTAGGACTGTGTTCATTAAAAATACAAGACGTGAAGTATTTTCAAAATTTCACTATTTTTATTCAAAATAGTCTCCTTCTGAATCAATACATACCTGGAGTTGACTGAAAAGTTTTCATAAACAGTCACTGTACTCCTTTTGTGGAATCACATTTAAAACTGCAGTAGATTCCCTGTAGATGTCCTGGATGGTGTCGTGATGGTCTCCTCGCCAACTTAACTTTTGGGAACAACCAGAAATCTGCTGGAGCCAAATCTGGAGAATATGGAGAATGATCAAGGACTGTGATCCCTTTTCTGACCAAAAAATGACGCACGATCTTCGATTTGTGGGGTGGGGCATTGTAGTGGAGGAGCAACCAGGAACCTTGCTCTCGATATTCAGTCGATTTCGAAGAATACTCGCCCACAAATGACTGAGGACTCCGAGATAATAATCAGAATTCACTGTTTGACCTTGTGGCAGAAATTCCTTGTGAATGATTCCTTTCGAATCAAAGAAAACGGTTAGCAGTGTCTTTACTCGACTCTTTTGCATGCGCACTTTCTTTGGTTTCAGCTTCTTTGCGCTCAACCACACTGCACTCTGCCACTTTGTGAGAGGCTCATATTGAAAACACCATGTCTTGTCACCAGTAACAATCAATTTTGTAAATTTTGTATCACTTTGGGCCAACTGTAACATGTCTTCGCAGTGTTCCACTCTGGCATGTTTTTCATTGTCTGAGAGCATGTGCAGTACAAACCGCGCACAGACCTTCCGTTTGCCCAAACCCTCAGTCAAAATTTGATACACAGTACTTTTTGGTATTCCCAAAAGTTCTTCGATAAGTCTTACAGATACACATCTGTCTGATGCAAGGATTTCAGTCACTTTTTTCTCATTTTCTTCAGTGCGACTTGTTCTCAGCTTTGATGCACGTGGAGCACCTTCAATGTCCTCCCTGCCATCATGAAGTACAGCATACCATCGAAAAATGTTCGAGCAACTCAAACAATCGCTACCATACACAATTTTCATCATTTTGTACACTTCTCTGGCTGTTTTGCCTAAGTTCAAACAAAATTTAATGTTGGCTCTCTGTTCAACCGCCATTTTCCGACGAGCGTCAGAACAGTACTGTTACATTCAAGGTCAGAACACATGATGCAGCGATGCTTGCGCTTTGAAACTATAGACAGCCACAGCTGAAACTTCAAGAATCTTAATGCCACAAGTCACCAATAGATGGCATTGCAGGGCAATATTTAAAAAAATGAGTCCTAACGGATCCTGGACACACCGTGTATGCAACTGGTGTTAAGATTGCGTTACATTAAATAAAAACATGCCAGATGTGCAAACTCTAATTTGCTTCCCCAATGATAATAGTAACTAATGAATATGTGGAATTCTGTTTAGAGATATATCATACAAGCATGCCTACAGATTTTGTATGAAGAATTCCTTTGGATGTTAAAAATTGCAAGCATGATGCAGATCAAAACTCTGAGGTTATGTCCGAAAAATGACAAGTAGCAGAAATTCAGCTACGTGTATATGGAATTTATGCATAGCAAGAGACTTCTAATTTTTAATTCCTGCTAGATTCTACATACAGAATCTTGCCAGAAAATAATTTCTACAGGCTCCACAGTTTATTTTGTGGCATTTAAGAAATTCTGAACAAGCAGACATGTAATACATATATTGCATATCCTGGTACGTAAGCCACACTGATGTATTGGATGCATAATAGTTTCAGAAGAATAAATTAAAAGAATACTTTATTACATTACTTCTTAGCAAATGGATTAAATCAATTAATTATAACAAAAAATATTTATGTATGTAAGATTTGAGGCTTTCACGGCGGTGTCTATGAAGAAAACAGTCTTCTGGGATTTGGCACCGTGTATATGTGGTGTTAACCNAACAGCACAGAGAATGTACTGTGATTTTTAGGACACCATCAATGAAATGACCCTTTTATTTTCAGTATTAATGAACAGGCTCCATGACAAAGTTCAGTGAGGTGATTTGGGTCAAACCATACAATTTGCCACATTTGTTTCTCCTTAAATGGACTATACAATTTTCTTAATACCTTCCTTTCCTACAGTAGATGCACATGTGACTTTGCTACAGTCCATATTTTGAAGACATGCTAATACTGCTGAAATAAAAACACTATACAACATATTTTTCACCTTTCTTGACAGGAGCTTTTTATTTAATAGATGCTTTGAGTCTCGTTCTTATGTTAGACACAATATAATTATTATCGGTTGCATGGAAGATACACAATGAGTAACTTACCACTCCTGGAAAAATTGCCTTTAATGCATCTGCAGCAGCTTCAGATTTAGGCCGTCCACTGTTCAGACTGTCTTTATATGTGAATAAAGACTGACGCACAGGGTTTGAATAGGAGACACAGCCATTGTCTACTAGCGTGATGTACCTCACTCCCCAACCCTGAACAATAATGAAAAATTATCAGAGTCATGATTAAGAAAATTTATCATTTACACTTTTAAACAGAATAATTACACAGTGCGCTTTGCTGTTTTAACACAGTATATGCGAGAAACTTCAATGAAGTGCAAAATGAAAGATAAACTGACATACTTAATGTGCAATGTTGGCAAATTTCATCTTCATCTTTCTGCACATACTTATTCAGCAATCCTCTCTCCACACCTGAGTGACAATGTCCGGAACTAGGCTCAACAGTGTATCTGAACATGATGAAACTTTACGTATCATTCAAAACTGAAGCTGATAGCACAATCCTTAAACTAGATGCAGCCCCATCTCATATTAAGAGCTTGTTCATGAAAGTCTGAAAGAGCATTTTGTAAGACTGGAGGAGATCTGAAATCTTTCTCATTTCTGTATATGGACTTCCTTCTGCTTGTTTTCTGCCAGCTTTGCCACATAAAACAAGTGAAGCAAAATTTAATTCACTTACTTACTTACTTACTTACTTACTCATGGAGCTGAGCCCTTCTGGAGGAGCCGCCAATTCTGCAGCTACTCAAGAATTTCCCAGCATTTTATGAAACCCAAAGGTTTATTACTGTGTTTACAAGAGCCCTCCACTGGTCCCTATCCTGAGCCAATCCAATCAATACCATCCCATCCTCTCTCTCTAAGATCCATTTTAATATTGTTCACCCACCTACGCCTTGGTCTTCCCAGTGGCCACGTTCCTTCTGGCTTTCCCACCAATATCCTGTATGCATTCGTCTCCCCCATTCGTGCTACATTCCCTGCCCACCTCATCCTCCTTGACTTGATCACTCTAATTATACTTGGAGAAAAGTACAAGTTATGAAGCTCCTCATTATGCAGTTTTCTCCAACCTCCTATCAGAAGTGACATTTAATACAAGTAATAAATGACAAGGACAATTTGAAGCACTATGCTACAAGCTGGAAGGTCGTGGGTTCAAGTCCTGATGTGGAACATTTTTTTCAATTTACTTAACCCTTCCAGCTGCACTATGGCCCTGGGGTTGACTTAGCCTCTAACAGAAATCAGTACCAGGAATCTTCCTGGGGAGTAAAGGGCATCTGGTGAGTAAGGCTGACAACCTTCCTGCAATCTGTGAACCGACTGTCTAGAAAATGTTGGAACCTCAACCTCTCACAACCCTATGGGCCTTCACAGCCTGTTACAGAGATAGCTTTAACTTTTACCTTTACAATTTGAAGCAATCAACTGGATATGCACCATCAGATGCACTCAATTGGGTGTTGCAAGAGTTGTAATATTGACTTGTAAGTGCACAGCAATCAACAGTTGATACACTGAATTTCACTAGCTACAATGGCAAATTTTCTCCATTTATCTTTCTTGTTTCATGCTTCACTTACATTTCTAGCATTGTTACAGACAGGCAAAGCCTGAGAAAACATACTTTTTATGGACATGATTTGTCTCTATAAGAAAAACATAATTTCTCACACCAATCTATGAACATTACAAATAAAATGTTTTCTTAACCATGACTAATGCATAATGTGCACACTAAGCAAGAATGGTGCCCATATCTGACAACTGTGTACCGTGTAAACAGTAAAAGAAATAACATATTCCCTTGTTTTTGAAACATTCTCAATAAGAAATGTATGAGACAAACATTTACTTACACAGACTTTAGCATCAATTTTCTTCAAGCATAATTCAATTAATATACCTAGTATACTTGGTGTTTTAAATTCACTTATAATGTTATTTAATACTTTTCTCCAAACCACGGCACAGGTTCTTGTGTCATCTACGTAACCTTTACTGAACATGAATAGGGAATTTAAATTCCCATACATGTATATGTATGGCTTTCTAGCCAGGAATGCAATTAGTTGTATGAACTGGTCTTAAGAATGTTTGGTACTGGCACTGCAGAGTAACATCATGAAAATCATCTTATGACTTGCCAGACAGGCTGGAAATACAATTTAAAGACCATGGCATGGTTAGACAGTTGTTAACATAAAGAGAAAAGCAATCAAAATAGATATGAAATGTGATCTTTCACCCTAAGAGGCTGTAAGAGGATGGAGACAATTATTTAATCAGAAGCTTCATAATTTGTACTTACTTACTTACTCATGGAGCTGAGGCCTTCTGGAGGAGCCGCCAATTCTGCAGCTACTCAAGAATTTCCCAACATTTTATGGAACCCAAAGGTTTATTACTG
>NW_019734311.1:98205-104189 GCF_002891405.2 Cryptotermes secundus
GACACGGGACCCACAGCTTAAAGTCTCTCCCAGAGGACTTGTTCCCTGAATTTTTCCGCCCTTAAAAATTCCACGACCTCCGCCAGGTTTTTGAACCTGCGTACTACGAGTCATGAGGTGGGAATGTTACCTCTAGACTACGGAGGCCGCTTGTGTGCCAGGAGTAAACTGTAGGCCTACTGGGAGGTTCCTTGCAATACTGAGTGCAAAATTTCCTTTGAATTTGTGTAGCAGACTTTGTTTCTTTGAACCAAAACACACCATGAGGATGCTCTGCACCTGTCAAACAAGCCATCTTGATTTCAACTTCTGGAGCGCTTGCAGTGGCAGTACTGGGTACTACAGTATCAGGTGCATGAAACTAGGTGTGTTTTGCTACATTATGACAGTTCAAAACGTTGTGTATGTCTTCTGTATAAATTCATATAAGCTTTCAAAGTTGTAACGCTCTTTTTGAAACATCCTGTATATTTAACGGCATGACTCTAAAGTTTATGGTGTAAACTTAACAGATGCATTTGGCAGAAGGAATTATAAATGAAATGATTAAAATTATGGTGAACTCTTCCCTTATGACAATCAAACATTAAATGTATACGCAACTATTCGCTACTGCATTATGATAAACTGGCAAGAAGTCAAAACTATATAGGCTTACTGAATGGAGAAACAATCAGTATTAGCCCTTCTGTGTGGAAAAATTTAAATCCCACTCCTTAACATAATAAAGGAGGAGTTTCCACTTGGAGCTTAAATTCAGATATGAAAATTAACACTGGCTCAAAAACTAATAGTAACTGTTATTTTTTGCCATGAGAACCAAACTTGGTGTCTTTGAAATAAGAAGAAACATTCACACAAAATATCTTCAATATTCACATTTGACAAATGTTTGCTAGCTGATGAAGTGACAACTAAGAGCTGATTTACACAAATGAACATCAGCTGACTTTCAACAGGCTACATAATGTTATATCCCAGAAGACAGAACTCTTCATCACAACTGTTGTGACAACCGCCGCTTGCCGCTATCCCTTCAACTCGCGATCACCGAGCGTCAGCAAAGGAAGAAAACCAAGCTGCTACAAACGAAGACACAGCTAAACAAACAGCCCTTTTAGGGGCATTAACTTAGCACCTTCACCACCGGACCGGGCTAGCTGCTAGGAAAGGAGTCTCCACTGACACTGGGGCACACTCCCTGCTCTAAGTGCAGTGAACATTTATCGTTATAGTTACATGGTTCTCTCAGCTAGGATTAACATCCCACAGAAGTGTCAAAACTGATGACATAAGTTTACCAACATCACCCCACACCTTTGGTTACACACACATACATACACACAAGAGGACAAGCAGGCCCATGCATTCACACAAGATGCATACACATAAGACGAATGGTAAATCCAAGCACGTCCTAAAATTACTTGGTTCTGTAGATCTTATAAATGAGGGGCAACACATTATTCAACATGCAGTTTCACTAGATGTATCAAAGTAGAAAGATGAAAATCCACAAATATGTTGTGGCATTAATTCTTAAAACATGATACCACTTTGCTAAACCTATATATTTTAGCCTACTGACTTGATTTCACCACCTGATTATTTTCAACAAACCAATAGTGTTCGAGCAACAGAGCACCCAAGAGTTCCAGAGCCAAGAAGCAAGCATCGAGTGTTCTTTATCAAATCAAGGTCCAGCTCTGGCATCAAGCGCCATTTCATCAGCTTCAGATTCAAATCTACAGATGTCTCTGCTAACCTGAAAAAAAGAGAGGTTAGTCAAAATAGTGCATAGGTCAAGTAAAAGTGGATTTATACATCCACTCAACGACACACCATTATAGTGTAGCGCTTAATTAGCAAAGCAGAGAGACTACTGCACCTTACCTTCAACAGCAGTTACAAAGAAATGACTGTCATTTGGATGTCATGTGATGAGTAACTCTCACCGGATAAAACTTTGAGTGATAAACTATTCAGAGTATGGAATGCACACTTTCGTCTCTTAGATATACAAGAAAGAGATAAAAGTGGTTGGGAAACAGCATCTTCACAGTCCACCAGCTAAAAATGGCTTTGGAAGAAAATTAATTGTACTATGTGTACAAGACATATTGGAACAGAGGTTGTGGCTGGTCAGAGAACTCATTATGACAAAGATATTTTGTGTAAGATTTTCCCATATATGTAACATTAAGAAACTGACTGCTGACAATTTTGTTTACTACAGTGAACTTTTTGCTGTAACCCATAATGTTCTATCAGGAATACAATGCATTTCATTTTTAATTTATATTTATGATTTACTGAGAGACGGTGACAGAATTCAGACTATATAGCTCTGAACAGAATGATTTGGAAATGCTGAATTAGGAACGATGTTGGAGGAAACAGACATGGTCCAAATGAAGTACTATTTTGGCTTTTTATATGTTCCATCAAAACAAATCCTGTGTAAATTGAATACATTATACTGTAACGTATTTTGCTCCTGAAGACGCAGCTCAGATTGTTAATTGGTTTATTTAACAACCTACAAGTTGTAACTACAAATACTTATAACACTGTTGTGGGTTCAGACAATTTACAAACCCCACACAATGGGCTCTTCAGTAGTCTTCATGTATTTATAGTACAACACAGGAGCTATACAAGTGTCACCATATTACACACTCCCAATATAACTGTACTACAGCATACACAAAGTCTTCACTGGCTGACTTCGCAGTTATCGCACACTATCACATAAGATCTTCTAACCAAGCGTTTGGGTCTTCTTTCCGTGACTGCTGCTATATTTCAACTAAACTTCTTAGGCATTCCGGTTCTCTTATAAACCGTCAGTCAGACAGCAGAAAACACACATCACTTCCTTGTTGCATAATCGCCATGTTTACAGGCATTGCTGGGCAATGCTGCCAAGGTTATTTATTGCTGTGTAGTAACTATGGTGCCCCCTGTTACGTCACCATGGGGGAGGGGGACAGAGTGTTGACTGGCCTTTTACCGTAGCAGCGGCAGTTGCTCCGATGCTGTTACGTCACTGCTGGAGGGGGGGGGTGTTTACCAAGCATTGCGCCATCCACGTTACAATACTGTTTTTTTACTTCACACCATGCTTCTGCCAATTTATGGTCATCACCAGGTAAATCATTTCACATTCACAATCTACTTTTTCCATCTGTTCCTCTACTTTGGCCAATGTTTACATTTCAGGGGAAGGTCATATATAATGTAAACACTGGCCAATGTTAGGGAAAAAAAATAGTAGCAAAGTAGACTGTGAAATGATTTACCTGATGATGGCCATAAATTGGCTTAAACATGTTGTAAACTAAAAACAGTATAAATATATTCAATTTATACAGAAGCTGTAGTGATGGAACCTATAATAAATATTTCAAACACAATATGACGCTAAAATACAATATCACTATTATTCTGGTGATCGCCTGCAGGAATTAAGGAAAACCACAAAATACCTGTCAGAATGACTGATTGCCAAGCTGACATTTGAACTAGGAACCTTCAAAATATGAAGAAAGAATGCTACCCACTCAACTGTACTGCATTTCATAACAGGGACATGCCATTTCTGTACACATTTAGATTATATTGATAAAACTGGGATGTCTCCACTTGTAACTGCAATAAGGTTCACCTCACATACTGTCATGATTTAGAGGTGTGACTATAGGCGGATATGGACTGGATATTAGATTTATTAACACACTTGTAGACACCACTTGGAACTACAAGTAATTACAGAACTAATCTTCACACTTTACAAACCACCACTGCACCTGCTAATCCTCCCTGTTGTGTCTTCAACAGCCATTCACTAGAGATGGCTTTAACAGTAGAGATTCTTCAGCTTCCTACACTCGCATCATTACTCTCTGGTGAATATCCTACAACTGGATGCGTCAATTGTCAACTCAACTACAGCACCATCTCTTCTCAGCCTTCATTGCAGAGCTTGACTCAACTGACAACCCTCAAATAACTGGGCCAAAGGCTGGCGGCCATTTCACACCAACCTCCTAATCCTCTCTTCACAGGCTGATATTCAACTGACAACTAAACTGGATTGCCCCAGTTGTCTTCTTTTTAAGTCCTCGGCATGGACCACATAGAAAATACCACAATTTCCATTGCAACTTTATTTTGGTGTCTCATTTCTGCAGGAATGTGTTTACCAAGCCATTGCTCTGAAATGGTGGTTTGTTTATTTGTCTAGTGCATAGCAATGGCTGTACTCGTTTGTTTCAAGGTCTTTACCTAGCAACAGGTCTATATGCCACACTATTCACCATTTCATTAGATTTTCAGCAACAATAAATTCACTTAGGTACACTTCCCTGGTACCACACATTATTTTTGAGAAATAAGACAATACGTTTCTCCTGTGCCTGGTGTATGGACAGTACAACATTAGAAAAATAACTCTAGTTCAGTCACTTTAGTAACCATGAACTTCATTTCTATTAATCTACATATATATTACAAAGGAAATACTCACCTGACAGGATCCATTGATGAACTAAGATTCATCACTCTTGGACCAAACTTCCCTCTTTCATTGCGTTCCCATCCAACCCACCTGACCTTGCTTCCAGGAGAATGGGAGGTGTTGTTCACAAGACTTGGCATTTCAGTGGGTGAATTTAAAGCTTCAGATTCAGAATGTGGAGAAAATGTGGTTTCTGGAGAGGAAGGTTCTGTGGTTGAAATAGGAGGTAATGTAACTTCTAAGACAAGGCTGTCTTTCGTACTCCATGTTGAACAGGGCAGTAATCGAAGGCGGAGGCACAGGACTCTGAGCCTCAAACCCACTAATTCTGAACTGTAAAATGAAGAATGACTTATAACAACAGTGCACTAAGGCCATCACCAAGTGGCAAAGAAAAACTGGGGAAACAATCCAGCTAACAACTAGACAGAAATCATTTCAATAAAAATTACCTGATACAATTGTACATTTTAATTTATTCATCGTAACACATTCATTCTACATGTTTCAGAAGAATATACTACAGAGAAAACTACAATAAAATCATAATTCCTTAAACTAGATCCTGATCATATAATTAACTGTTTGATATTATCCTCTGTTGTCATGTGTATTGATGAGTATACAGATGGGTCTTCACATGTTATTGCTTGTCTGTAAATAAAACATAATAAAAGTTTTCACTGAACTTCAGTTATATATGAATATTTTCTTTTGTATCCATATATCAGTATCGGTTGGTATAGTTCGCTTGCGGACTAAAGCCGCAGTGTTTGTTTTGTTTGTTTTTATACCAGTAATCACCTAATATGAATCTTTATAGCCTTATTACAACCTCTGCCTTGTATTGGGCTATCTAGATATTGTAGTGCTACTGTGTATGCATATTTCTGTTACAAATTTTGTGTTTGTCAATGAAATCCAGAATGTCAAAAAGAGTGTTCTGACTTTAAGGCTTTTGTTCACCAAACAGCTAATTCATTTCTTGTATACGGAAATGTTAAAATTATCCTTTACGTTCATGGCCATAGATTTTAATTTTTTTGCAGGATCTATTACCTTCATTATCTCCCCATCCCTATTTTTTCATACTGACCCCCTCGTTGGTGCCTCCACCTTATTGTGGTGAGGGGGTTTGAGTATGCCAAGGACCCTGAGAGCTATACCAGCACTAGCATAGATACTGGCAGGGCTTCCCTTGCTGGACAGGTCAAAGGGTAGACATCAGACGAAGAGAGACACCAAAAACCAAAAACTGATGCCGCATGCAGCATCATCAGCAGCAACTTGAAGCACAGAGCAAATGATGCTCGAGATGGTTAAAGTTCATATAGCAACAGGCGTGACCAGAGTGGTTTGAACGGCTGTTGTACTGTGATGTGGAAAGCAAATGGAAAAACTACCACATTATCACTTTTCCTGGATAGTCTCTTTCCAAAAACAGATATATCATGTATGCAAGAGA
>NW_019734311.1:104241-145814 GCF_002891405.2 Cryptotermes secundus
AGATGCTGGATGATCTTGGGGACAGAAGAGGATATTTTTATTTGAAGGAGAAAGCTCTAGATCACATTAAATGGAGGAACTGTTTCGGAAGAGACTGTGGACCTGTCATCTGAAAGATTACTGATGAATGAATGAATCTATTATTTAGTATATGGGTTGTATATAGAAAATCCTATTATTTTTAAACACTGTGTATACACTCTTCACACTTAATATGACTGATCTCTCTGTTAGACATCTACATGAATTACAGAAATCTAAACATGCAGGTCTGCATATTCCAGTGTCTTAAACCCCTTAGAGGAAGGTACTGAAGAAAGAAAATTTCTAATTTTAAATTAATATTGTTTCTGAATGCTATTTTAATTCTGTATTCTTCAACAGCTTTTTAGCAGGTCTTGATGTAATTACCCAAGAGGGCAAGAGTAACTGATCTTTCCTTCCGAATTGGCAGTCACTGATTGTCTGGTTTTCATTTACCACACAAACCTGAATATAAGTTCTGAGGGTTATTCCTCATAATCACCTTCTTCACATTTATTCTTAATAACCTAAAAATAAGGTGAGCTCTCTTTCCCAAGAAGCAGTATCAGGATGTTGAAGGGAACTACTTGGACTATTTTGGTATTATGTTTTACAACCTCACCACTGTGAACAGCCAATCCCAGTTAAATTCCTCCATTTGCCTTTCTGAGGTGGTAGAAATCTGGATTCTGTTTCCAATTCAATCCAGATTTGAAAAGGAAACAGGCATTTAGGTAATGAACACTTTGAAGACTGTCATATGTATGTAGTTCATTTGTACTCACTGTGACACTTGCAGATTGAGGGAAAGGATAGTTTGTTTCCATCTTAAGCAAGCAATGGCAGAAAACTTACAACCAGCAGTCTTGAATTACAATGGATATAGATTATCCTGTTTCTGCTAAATCTCATGTAATGCATAGGACATATGTCTGAGGGAAGTTAGAGCCAATGTAGCACTAGGTGACTTCTCAGTTTCTTACAGCCAGTGGCACTTGTTTGTGTGTGTGCTTCCCCAATATATTATGTCACACACATTCACAAAGGCAGTGGGAAGTCACTAACCAGAGAGTATCATTTTAACTTTAATTTCAGCAAGTCACAACTGGAAGCAATAAATTATCTTGTAGCCCAATACAGCATCCTATTTGGATCATACAAGAGTGAAGTAAACACCACATTTCACATCTTTTTGGTTGGACTATGTCTGCTACATGCTGAACCCAGTGGCTGTGCAGACAAAGGCATGAACTGTCTTCACACGTTCGAACACTGGAATTGTGGGTTTGAATCCCACTCGAGGCACTGACGTCTGTGTGCATTTATTGTCTGTGTGTTGTCATGTGTAGGTGGCGGCCTTGTGACAGACTGATCACCCGTCCAAGGAGTCCTACCAACTGTGTATAGCAGGGGTCTCCAAACTTTTCAAACCGCGGGCCACATTAGGTAATTCAGCACTTTCAATGGGCCAGATAAAATGAGAAATTAATAACTCTAGGTATATGAGTTTTTGGTTGGACTATGTTTGCTACGTGCTGAACCCAGTGGCTGTGCAGTCTAAGGCATGAACTGTCTTCACACGTTCGAACACTGGAATTGTGGGTTCGAATCCCACTCGAGGCACTGACGTCTGTGTGCATTTATTGTCTGTGTGTTGTCATGTGTAGGTGGCGGCCTTGTGACAGACTGATCACCCGTCCAAGGAGTCCTACCAACTGTGTATAGCAGGGGTCTCCAAACTTTTCAAACCGCGGGCCACATTAGGTAATTCAGCACTTTCAATGGGCCAGATAAAATGAGAAATTAATAACTCTAGGTATATGAGTTTTTGGTTGGACTATGTTTGCTACGTGCTGAACCCAGTGGCTGTGCAGTCTAAGGCATGAACTGTCTTCACACGTTCGAACACTGGAATTGTGGGTTCGAATCCCACTCGAGGCACTGACGTCTGTGTGCATTTATTGTCTGTGTGTTGTCATGTGTAGGTGGCGGCCTTGTGACAGACTGATCACCCGTCCAAGGAGTCCTACCAACTGTGTATAGCAGGGGTCTCCAAACTTTTCAAACCGCGGGCCACATTAGGTAATTCAGCACTTTCAATGGGCCAGATAAAATGAGAAATTAATAACTCTAGGTATATGAGTTTTTGGTTGGACTATGTTTGCTACGTGCTGAACCCAGTGGCTGTGCAGTCTAAGGCATGAACTGTCTTCACACGTTCGAACACTGGAATTGTGGGTTCGAATCCCACTCGAGGCACTGACGTCTGTGTGCATTTATTGTCTGTGTGTTGTCATGTGTAGGTGGTGGCCTTGTGACAGACTGATCACCCGTCCAAGGAGTCCTACCAACTGTGTATAGCAGGGGTCTCCAAACTTTTCAAACCGCGGGCCACATTAGGTAATTCAGCACTTTCAATGGGCCAGATAAAATGAGAAATTAATAACTCTAGGTATATGAGTTTTTGGTTGGACTATGTTTGCTACGTGCTGAACCCAGTGGCTGTGCAGTCTAAGGCATGAACTGTCTTCACACGTTCGAACACTGGAATTGTGGGTTCGAATCCCACTCGAGGCACTGACGTCTGTGTGCATTTATTGTCTGTGTGTTGTCATGTGTAGGTGGTGGCCTTGTGACAGACTGATCACCCGTCCAAGGAGTCCTACCAACTGTGTATAGNTAAGAAAGATGCTGTTCACTGAGCCTGAAATTGGAATTGGCGTAATAAACAGTTGGCAGACATAATCTGAATAAGTTCAAGATAACAGTTATGGTACTTTCTTTTGTGAGAAACACAAACATTACAATGGTGACTCCAACTTTATCCTGAAGTTAAAAATGATGCTCTGGAAGGAATGTTGTTAAGAAAATGTTTGTCTTATAAAGTAAGATTCAAGAATAATTTCATAATGCATACCAACAATAAGACAACAAGGCCAAGAGGTTTCTTAGGGGCCATCCAGGATGGTCAGGTAGTGGGCATGGATCAGCCACTCCCACATAAACACCCTCTGTCTTCTTAATATCTTCACCATCAGGAATAGCTACAGGCACCTTTTTTATATCACATAATGGAACAATATTAATAGAACTTGAATCACCATCACTACCAACTTTGACAAGAAAGTATCCTCGCTGTCTCCAGTCATCTACAGCCAGGTAAACTCTTGCAAGTTCTGTGACCTGAAAGAATATCAGAAACTAGATTTCTTGTAAATAACAAATAAATTACTGTTTCTCCAGCCCAGCATCTATATGAAGCCAGGGCTGGTTAGACTGGACATGCAAGAAAGTGAAAATGGGTTTGAGGTTTGTATACTGATATATCACAAAAAATATTATCAGATCAGTACCAAATGAAGGTAGTCTGGGGTCCTGGTACATATACCCTCAAAGGTCCTCTTTCAATTCCTACTGTGTGTACAGGCTCACTGGGTATATGGATGTGATATGAAAGAACTAGGGACATAAATAAGCAATACACTGTAATACACCCCCACACTGACGTCACAGACACAGGATACATAAACCACACGACACAGCACTCCTTAAGCACACAAGCATCACAACACACAGACAAGCAACATCAACTACCGACAGGTAAGGTTATTGAACCTTAAAAGTATATACACATAAAAAACTTATATAATACAATCTAAATAAAACCANTAATAAAAAATGTATAACAATACATAAATAACAAACGACACATTTGACCAAGAAACAAATACAAGCTCATTTAGAACAAAACAATTTCCCGTCAGCACCACTTGTGTCGACACTAGAGATATCAGGACGTTAAGCACTCCGGCCATACAAACGCAAGTCTAAATTCTGNAATACATCCAGGTTAATCTGGACCTGCATCAGGTATAAAAACAGAGTTTGCTCTACTTTGCTATTCTGTTTAATTGCCTATCTAAAATGTCTGTAGATATATGGTTAGTCAGCCACCATTTCAACTAATGTAACAGTAATTTCATTCCATAACACCAAATATTACAACTACAAAATGTGTAATATTCAATTGTCTCAGGGGAAATCAACTGGACTGTAGAAGCACAGTCTTCTTCTTAGAAGACCAAGTATTGGAAGTTGCAATGTATCTATAGTTCTGGGTGGCATAGTTGCATGGGTTTCTATGCCAGTTTCACACTAAAACATTTGAATAAAAAATTGTTAAAAGAAGCACCTTTTTTCTGAAAACACGCACACTCATGCTTAGTTTTAGCTTAAGATCTCAACACACAATGCATCAACAAGAGTGCAATGGTTGTATTTTAACAAGCTTGCCAATATGGATCACTTGTTTGTGTACTGGCTGAAGGAAAGCATTAGGTAAAAGAATGTGGTCATTACATACATACATGCATGCAAGCAAACGCACACACATCAAAGCACACATACACACTATTAATATATCTAATTACTTATATACCTGCTTTTCTGAGAAAGTATCAACTAATCTTAGTGGCTGTTTTTTTAAAGTTATTATTGGAAAACTGGGTGCTGGAAATGCACTCCAATAGTAGAAATGATATTTCTTCAGATCCTGAAAATAAATAACAAAGATATATAACCATTAAAATAAGTATACGAGAAGTAACTAACAGAGATGGTCACATTTGGTATAAATATTAAATTTACCGCATATGTTAGTAGAAAAAATCGAGACAACAAGGCAGGGTTGTTCAATGCTTCTCCACTTGTAATACTATGCCACAGTTCTTGACCATGTTCTTCTAATAATGCAATTTTATTACAGTTCTTGAATGTTTCAAGTGTGTTTTTATTAAGTAATATGCCATATGCACCAAGCAGTGGTTTTTGTACTTCACATTCCCTGAAAATGGAAAATTTGAACATTAAAATCTGTCATGTCCTCACTATATAGAGTGAGTCTGAAGGCTAAAATTTTTAACTGGTAATTTTCACACATCATTGCCAATTTCATTAGATTCTGTACTTTCTTATATGTCACTGTTAGAATCATATTTCATATCTGAGGTTTTAACCTGTTATGACAAATACCTACTTTGCCTACTAGTGACTAGGAATCTTTCTCTTAACCCTCTGTCTTGCTACTTAATTGCACTGATTTCTGAAATTATCGGACCATGTTATTTAAGTGCTTTTCAAATTGTTTTATTGCAATGAGGCAGGGGACATTCATTTTTACTTCAATTTACTATATTAGATGTGACAAGGGATTAATTTTGCAATAATTCAATCATGTTCACTCTAGTCGTCAGACCTTTCATAAGATCAAATACCAGTTGCACATGAACATCTTTGATCATCTGTAATAACCAACTTCATTATGTGATCACTAGCAGTGCATTTAAGGCACAGTGTTTTCACAGAATGTTTTGTAATCGTAACATATAATGTAATATTATGAGACACAGTTATGATGGCAATTCTGTGAACACCATTACTAAATTTTATTTATCTAACCAAGTTGTGGCATTGCTCTAAGCACTACAACAATGAGGTAAATATAATTGCAAAAAAACACAGAAAGGGCAGCTGGAAGATAGAATGAGTTAGAATACAACAGGATATGAAAGGGTGATTGAACAAAAAAAACTCCGTGGTTTTAGTCCGCAAGTGAACTATACCGACCGAGTGACCGCCGTTTGTCAACGAAATTAGTGCCAACTTTAGCAGATAGAGGGTATTGCGTGGTCATCGCCCCGAGGCTGTTAATTTCGGTTTCTACACCGGAGCCGCTATTTCCTTGAAATAGCTCAATTATCATCACGAGGCTGAGTGGACCCCATTCCAGACCCACTACTTCTCAGAAATAATTTGGTAGCGCCGGGAATTGAACTCTGACCACTAGACCACAGAGGTGGTCATGAAAGGGTGACATGGCCAATCAAAACAAAGCCTATTTCTGTGTACATAAATTCTGAACTGAATAAAATTTACACTAGATTAACATTAATTTTTATTATATCACCAGAATTCCCGAACTTCTACCTTACAGCATCTAATTTTAATTCTCTTACTCGTTATATGCACTGCAGTCTACATGAAGATTAGATGTCAGCCCAGGAGGAACTGCATTTGAATAATATCCCCAGATTGGTCTGGCACTTTCTTCCAATCTGTCAATGTCCAGTTTCACATGCGATAATTGATGCCAAAAACTTGGATCCACTGACGAATTAAAAGGAGAATACTGCAAGATATTCGATCCTTCTGTCTGCAACATTGCGCTCATTTCTACATCCAACACATTGTTTAAATGACCATGTCACAGTTCACAAAGGACATTATAATCTTAATTATAATCTGTTACTTCTACCACAAAATAATCGCATATTAACACAATTCCTTCGATTCTTAAGCCTTTCCTTACGATCGCTTACGATACCCAGAAGCCCAGAATGGTCACAAAATACTTTGACGACTGTGACCACTGTCGACGCTGTCGACTACTGCCGTCTGCTATTATCGATAACTCTTCGATAATTCGAGGTCTCTAACGTCTCGAGCGGACTCGAGTGTGTGTTGCGATGGTAACGATAACGATTGTATAAACTATCAACTGAAACTTGTTTGCAATTGATTGAAGACATAAGACTTGTAGTTTCAAATATCCAAAGACGCTTCCAAGATGAAGATTGAAGAAGTGAAAAGTACAGCAAAAACTCAAAGGATATCAGCACATAGCCACATTAAAGGTTTAGGTCTGGATGATGGTGGGACAGCAATTCAAATGGCAGCGGGATTAGTTGGTCAAGAATCAGCACGTGAGGTTAGTGGGATTGTTTTTTATCAACATGCGACCTGATATATAACATAAGCAGCCCTCGAAATAGATACTTCACATTAATTCCACAAAGCAGGGTGTTGGACAATACAAGAAATTCAGGAAGTCAAAAGGTAAGGTAAAGGTGTGGATCTATACTTCCACTTCCCCGTTCCCCTTCATGGCGTAGTGCATAATTAGTTAAGCACTGGAATAACTTTACCTTTAAAGGCAAATCAATCCCTGTAACAGGTCGTGAAGGCCCATAGGGCTACGAGACTTCGAGGCTCCCATATTTTCTGTAGACAATAGGCTCACAGATGGCGGTAAGGTTGTCAGCCTTACGCCCCGGCCGCCCTTAACTCTCCCTTCCCCCCAGGAAGATTCCTAGTACTCATTTCTGTTAGAGGCTGAGTCAACCCCAGAGCCATAGTGCGCCTAGAAGGATTAGGTCAATTGAAAAGATCCACCTCTTCGGGAAAGTATCCAGCTTAACATACACTGTTCTAGCAGATATTAAGGGTTATTAATTAAATATCAGTGAATTTTGTTTATTCTTTCTTATATTTCATTTCATTTGATGCATTCATTTGTATGCCCCAGAATATCAGTTAACCTGTTGCAGGATCTCTCACAGTCATTGCATTACATCTGCCATACACCCTTGGTTTGATTCATTTTCAAGACTTTTGTTCTTTAGGAGAATCAAAAATATAAAGTTGCCGATATTCTGGCCTATTCACCATGTGTGGATATAGTGGTGAGACAATGTGGTGAATCTGGCCTTGTATGTGGAAACAGTATGGACCATTTCCAGGTGGTGATTTAATCTCCACACCCGTTGATACAGTTGCTGAGTTGTACTCTCATATACATTCTTTATAGGTGTTTTGCATGTATCCCTTATAGGCAACTCCCATAATAGAGCCGTGAACTGACGTCTCTATTGGCATACTCGTGAACTTGTTCCAACTGATAAAGAGTGAAAACATACATAAACATTTTACATAGGTAAGTCAAAAATTATCCGCACTCTCATTTTTCCAATCCATATATAGAAAAGTAGGGGTTGAACAAGTACTTCACTTTTCTACATAGTCTCCTCCCTTTTCGATGCACTTGTTCCAGCGGTCCAAAAGCTTGCGTATTCCCTCCACGAAGGTTTTCGATTGGTCGTGTAACCCCCACTTCTTTGTCCGTAGAAAATCAAAAACCTCGTAAAACATCTTTGAGCGGTCCAAAGAGATGATAGTCGGAAAGGACAAGATCTGGGCTGTAGGCAGGGTGTTCCAGCACCTCAAAACACAAATGGTTAATGGTTTCAACGGTCTGGCCGTCCTTGTGTGAGTGTTCATTGTCATGCATCAACAACACTTTCTTCGACAATAGGCCACGGCGTTTGGTGCGAATTGCTGGCTTTAGATTGTTGGCCAGCAAATCACTGTATCTTGCACTGTTGATTGTACACCATTTTTCCAGGTAGTCTTCCAGTATAGGCCATTTTGAGTCCCAAGAAACGGTTGGCACCACCTTTCCCACGAAAGATTGCATCTTTAATTTCATCTTCGTCTGCGATCCTGGGTGTTTCCACGCCATACTCTGGCTTTTGGATTCTGGCTCATAATGATGAAACCACATATGAATTTCAGCCCCCGACACACCTTCCAATCAGAGAAATCGGATCACTATTCTTTGTTAATCATTGGTGCACACTGCTAGCAGAGCGACCATGTTTACACTCTCACAGCATCAAGGAAAATGATGCGATCAAGGTAAAACTTTGATCATGTGACCACAGTAGTACCAACTCTAACAATGCATGCGTAGGAGGCAGTGTGACAAACCTAAAGATGTGTCATGGAGAAAGTGCAGATAATTTCTGACTTACCCTCGTATATATACATATACAGATTCAGGAAGCCAAAATCCACCAGTCTCAAAATGTTTCACTCTATATACATAATACCAAACAGGATGGTGTAGAGGTAGTATTCTAGACTTGTATTTGGGAGGTATTTGGTTTGAATTTTCAGTTTCAGAGTCAAAGCAACATGTTTTCACTTTAGTTCTATCAGCATTGGAGCATTGTTAAGTGATGTAAGGCATGAATTTTGTATGTACTGTAAAATGATCACAATTGAACTAGCTCGTACTGTAATTGTGGATCACTATGAATGTAGTGCATAAGTGAGAATGACAAGCACTGCAGCTAGTGCAGTGGCAGATAAACATATGAAAACTACAACTTTGTTTCTGAAGTAATTTTATAAAAATGGTAAATTTTCTTTGGTTGCGTAAGAATTCTTGATTCATGGATACCAGATAACTGGAACTTAATGTATATAACATACAAATGTCTTGAGTCTCCACTGTAGAGAGAGAGAGAGAGAGAGAGAGAACCCTAGGAAGACAGTTAATTTGCTGTAATATTCATGTGTCTATTTAAAGTCTGTTTCTTTCTCTGTAACTTCTTGACAAGCTGACAGTTGCACAGCTGCTCAAGAATTTACAAATATTTTCTTTCTCTTAAAGAAAAGCACTGGGACCATGATGACAGTGAGTTTATTTTCATAATAACCATGATAAAGAAATGTGTCTTGAAGATTACAGAAATGGCATGAATGTGATCCAACAACCTAGAGACATTAACCACCAGGAACAACGAAAATTGATCATCAAACTGCATTGCAGAGTCAAGCTAAATTGAAGTATCAATGTTATTATAAATAATAAATCTTCCCTTATAGGCCGCAGGAATTGTAGTTGACATGATTAAAAGTAAGAAAATGGCTGGCCGAGCATGTCTTTTAGCAGGACCACCAGGGACTGGAAAAACAGCCATAGCTCTTGCAATTGCTCAAGAACTTGGCAATAAGGTAAGTATCATGATATATACAGACAGATGCTACAAAAATATGAAAATACCTTCTCTCCATGCTGCATTCAACCCAACAACTGGTTATTAAACAGTGGAACAAATATCTTTCCAGCTGAGGAAAGCAAACCTTGTTGAGTATTATAAGCTGTTATCAACAACTAAGGGGGTCAAAAAGCTCTGCAGTTAATCCACAAAGCAGATAGTCCATGTTTGTATAATTAAGAATCTACTGTATTGTGATTTTAATAAGGAAAACAGCCATATCTCAGGTGAAGAATTGCTAGTTCTTCAAGATAGTCATGTTATCATTAGAAATTGTGCTATCATCTTCCATGACAAATTTTGAGTTATTGTACTTAAGACTGGGGTTGCTGGGGTGTCACTATATAGTAGTCTTGTAGGTGGTTACTAGTATTTCATAGGAACCTACTGCCTTCATCGTCAGGGGCATAATAATGTATTTAGATTATCCTATGTATTCCACTTATTTATGTTATTTTTAGTACTATAATCCTACCTATATCATAATCTTAATGTCTTTTATTAGGTAAACTGTTATTTTGATGGCTGTCTGTAAAGCAGTTATTATTTGTACTTGAAAACTTACCTTTGGATTATTAAGCATGCCTATTACAGTTTATGCAGTTATGTTTCGTGTATTAGTGGCTTACATGTGCAAGCTCTCAGTTTTGCTGTGTTGAAAATAAGACTGCATATTTGTGGCTAGGAGGATGCATTGGGCCAGATATCAGTTAGTCTGGTACTAGGATATTAACTAAGATACTGACCAGCAGAGGGCATCTACACCTTAACAAGAAATCCAGACACAGTGGTATGCATTAAAAGAGGAAGGAATGTTCAAAATTCTGTGTTGGATATGGCTGGTCTCCAACTTGAGACCATCTGCATAGAAGGCTAGTGCATTTTCCTAGACCACCCCACTTTATGCAAGTAATGTTTGGCTTGGTTTCCTTAGTTTCAGGAGTTTGGACATAGTGCAGCCATGTGACTACAGTGTTTCCCACAACAGCACCATGCTTTGGTTACCTTCCTATAGCACACAAAACTTGTTATGACATCCCAGGTTAATTTCCTTTTGAAGCTGTACTCATATGTATATAAATATATACAAGATTTTTGTTTTTTGTTTTTTTTTTGCTCTTATCTGTAATGTATGGGGAACAGTCTCTGTCATCACAATTTTTATATCCACACCAGCTCTGCAGTCTATCTGGCCTCCTACTCAGTGGGTAACAGGGCCTCTTTCTTTAGATACGAAGTGGCTGAGTTTTAAACTGACAGCCTACTCCCAAATTTAAGAATGAAGAGACCTTCACAGGATGGTGCTTTGGGCCCAGGGATCACTTACTCTTAAAAACTTTTTTTAAGAACTCTGATTGACAAAAACGAGCATAATGGTATCAGTTAAATGTCAGTGTGTGCATAAGTCTGTTGCTGCATTACGTTCAGTTTTCAGATTATGAATATTTCTCAAGGATCAATTTCAATTGCTGGCTTCATTGATAGGTTCCATTTTGTCCCATGGTTGGCTCTGAAGTTTACAGTTCTGAAATAAAGAAGACAGAAGTGTTAATGGAAAACTTCCGTCGTGCTATTGGGTTAAGGATCAAAGAAACAAAAGAGGTTTATGAAGGTGAGGTGACTGAGCTAACACCTGTAGAGACAGAAAATCCAATGGGAGGTAAGTTAAAGATTATACATTCCTCAGTTAAGTTATAGGAACATTTTGGTGTTCTACAGCACATTTGTAGTAAGCCCAATGTCATCCGAGGTTGCGCAGCCACTCAAGAATTCCCCAACATTTTATGGAACCCAAAGGCTCATTAGCATATTCACAAGAGCTCTCCATTGATTCCTTATCCTGAACCAGATCAATCCAGTCCATCCTGTCTCTCTAGGATCCATCTTAATATAATCCTCCCACCTACATCTAGATCTTCCTAGTGATTCCTTTCCTTCTGGCTTTCCTATCAAAACCTTGCAGGCATTCCTTTTCTTTCTATGCATGCTACACGCCCTGCCCAGTTCGTCATCATACTGGGCAAAGAGTAAAAGTTATGAAGCTCCTCATTATGTAGTTTTCTCCAGCCTCCTATCACTTCATCCCTGTTTGGTCCAAATATGCTCCCCAGCACCCATTTCTCAAACATTCTCAATATATGTTACTCCCTATATGTACGAAACCAAGTTTCACACCAATATAAAACAATGGATAAAATTATAGTGTACTTTTATGTATTCTAATATTTACTTTTCTAGACAGCAGACAAAAGGTTCTGGACTGAATGGTAGCAAGCATTACCCAAATTCAATCTCTTAATTTCCACCTGAAACAAATCTTGATTTGTTATTGCCATTCCCAAATACTTGAACTCTGCCACATTTTCAGAGGATCTGTTAACTATCTTTGTTATAATTTTCCCTACATTCTAGTAATGAGGCAGCAGCATATAACTAGTTTTCTCTGTTTACTTCTAGACCAGCCTCCTCACTAGCATCAGTTAGAGTTTCTATGTTTTTCTTTATGGTATCTATGTTATCTCCCAATAGATTTACATCATCAGCATAGACCAGTAGCTGATGTGTCCCATTTGATTTTTCCGGGCCTTCCTAATGGCATATTCTAAAGCAAACTTGAAAACAATGGCAGTGATGCATCTCCTTGTTTTAGACAATTTTAGATAGGAAATGTATCAGATGAATGTTTACCTATACAGACTTTACTATAGGTTTCATTTAAGCACATTTTCATTGGCCTGACTAGTCTCATGGGTACCAAAAACTCTAAGAATATTGTAAAATACTTCCTTCCTAACTGAATCATAGGCTTTCTTGAAGTCTGTGAATAGCTGAACCCACAGGGGATTCAAAGGCACGTCCATTTCAAAAATACTTAGAAGAGGATAAGTGAAGAAAAAGCCATGGAGGTGGGGAACACATGGAGTGAGGTTAAAAGAACTGCTGTTTAAAGGATCTGGTGGAAGCATTTCACAGATGCCCTATGCTCTGGAGGGAGTAACAGGGATTAACTAATGAACAGCTGACACACCATCTCTTTGCACTTCCATTTTTTAATGTCTAGCAAATCCAACAAAATCTGACAAGTAGATTTGTTAACCCACACTGATATCCTCAGTAATTTTGTCTGAAGCTGATGACAGATAATTACTACAGTCAGTTTTATTGGCCTTGTTGTAAACTAGTACAATAATGGACTCTATGGATCTCAGTCCATAATGTTTACTCTCCTGTCTGAATCAGTTATGCCAGATTTTTTCTCTACTTGGAAATTTATACTTCTTCAACTATGTAGTAGCAGTTTCAGCCTCAAGGAATAAGATCAGGTACTAATGGCTCAGCTATATGTTCTTCTATCTGCCTAACACCACTGACCCTATATACATTCAATAACTGAGAGAAGTAGTTCTTCCACCTATTCAAAACATGGGAATCTGCAAGAACATCACCCTGCTCATCCTTCATTAGGTTACTTCTAGGTTGGTAATTATTCTTAAATTCATTTATTCTTCTATACAGGTCTCAAATGATCTTAATCTTACTGTTCATGGCGAGCTCATTAATTCTTTCAGATTATCCCCCTTTTTAATCCTGAAATATATATATGTATATATGCTAATGATTGTTCTGTGCTCACAGGGTATGGCAAGACCGTAAGCCATGTCATAATTGGACTTAAGACTGCAAAAGGTACAAAACAGCTGAAGTTAGATCCATCAATATATGAATCCCTACAGAAGGAGAAGGTGGAGACAGGTGATGTAATTTATATTGAGGCGAACAGTGGTGCGGTTAAGAGACAAGGTCGAAGTGATACCTTTGCAACAGAATTTGATCTTGAAGTAAGTGTGACCATTGTTGTTGCATTTAATATGACTTCTGTTTTCAATTCCTATTAAATGTATTTCTTATGATACAGGAATTTTATATTTCATTTCTGAAACAAATGTGTTTGCTACTATTTTCATTCACCTTTAAATGTTCACAAATATGGAACACTGATTAAAGGGCCTTTGAACCTCTTGTATTCCATTATGAAGAATACGTCATGTAAATTAACCCACTGACTGCCAACCCCTGCCATAGAACGACTAGAAATGCCATGGCTACTTGAAAAACACACAACACTTTCCCCAGATGATCTTTAAATAACAGAAATATTCCTGTGAAAGTCTGTTCTTTCCTCTAAACATTGATATATGACATTGGTGCCATCTGGCAATTCTAATTCAAAGTACCCTAAGCTTATCTAGTTGGTATGTAATGTGCCAAGGATCAATATTGCATTTTATTATAATGGTACAGAGACTGTTCATCTTCACCCAAAATTATGTTGAACAGTGACCACAGAAATGCCCATCACTATTACAAGTTCCCCCATAACCACTGCCTCAACACAGGCCTGCCCTCAGAATGACTACCTTGCAACACTGATATGTTTCATTTATTCTTATGTAATCCTGTTGTTCCCTTAAATCACAAATCCAAATGCACAGATTTTGGAGAGTGCCAGAGATGTATGTTCTGCATTAGTGCCATATGCATCATTTGTAAATTCATGCAGTAAGAAGTGGGAGAGTGCACCATTATATCAATGGTTAGTAATTCACAATTACTTGTTACCAGTACCCAACCAGAACTGTGCCAGATATGGAAACAGATTAATTTTTCAGAAGTACAGGATCATACTAAAATATAAAGAACACTTCTTGTTCATATGACTCCACCCCCTTTCTTCCCTAAAACATATTTCTCAACCTATTCTAATATCTGTGCTGGAAACAAAATTTATTTTTATAATGCTCTGGGCTTTAGATGTTTATTATAAAAATTTGCCATGTTTTATTAGGCAGAGGAATATGTTCCACTTCCAAAAGGAGATGTCCATAAGAAGAAGGAGGTTATCCAGGATGTGACACTGCATGATTTGGATGTTGCTAATGCAAGGCCACAAGGAGGCCAGGATATCCTGTCCATGATGGGACAACTAATGAAACCAAAGAAAACTGAAATCACAGGTAGGAGAAGTATGAATTTCATTTTACAGTGGTCAGTCATTATAATTCAGTTTCCTACTATGGGAAGTATTTATGATTATTTTTCACATTACTGTAAATGTTCAGTTAAAAGACAGCCTGGGCAGAAGCCATATAACAGCAAAGAATTTGTAAGGGCAAGTGATCAAGAGTCCTAAACATTTGGCACATTCACAGCATTATAGGACTGAGGTAATGACACAGAAATGTGATTACTAACATTAAAAGTGGCAGTGCAAGAAAAGAATCATGCATATGAAAATTGTTAAGGCAGAAACAGTTTAGCAAACAAACAGCAAAAAAGGCCGATATGACAAAACAGGGCTGATACTATACTTTGTGAACTATTGTTAATTGTGCAGAAACACAAATGAACTGAAACTGCCACGGCACGTGCAAACCATTGGCTTGGGCTGCTGTTCAAATTTTTATGGTAGCACCACCCAATTCTGTTTTAGTCTTAGGATGCAGAGAGCTACATGTGTATGGCAGAGTGTGACTACCATACTAAGCTACCCCATGGTGTATGATCTATACAAGATATGTAATCATAATTCTTTAACAGACAAACTACGAAAGGAAATTAATAAAGTGGTCAACAAGTATATTGACCAGGGCATTGCTGAACTGGTTCCTGGAGTCTTATTCATTGATGAGGTTCACATGTTGGATATTGAAACCTTCACATACCTTCACCGTGCTCTGGAGAGTGCTATCGCTCCAATTGTCATTTTTGCAACTAATCGTGGCCGCTGTGTTATAAGGTAATACTCGTTTCTTCTTCAGTTTCCTAGGCATAAGTCAAAATGTTCTTGCTGTTGATCAGAACAGGATTATATATATATGAACTATAAAGATGAGATGCTAAACCATATGCTATGTAGCGTAGACTATCCACACAGTGAACATTCTGGACAAACAAAACTTCTTCCCCATTATGCTGAACCATATTACTTCAAATATAAGATGCATCCAATTTTTAAATATGGGTTTTAGGAAAAGATTAGAAGGGTGTATTTATTTCAATGAGTTTATTTAGAACACATCAATTGAAATAACAATAAATTTGAACGCATTTAAAGTGAACGGTGATGGAAAATATGCCAGAATGAAATGGAAATTTAAAATTGTCATTAGATGCTCATTCCTTTCTATTTTTTTTATTTAATCAGAAGGTTCATCCAATGATCATTCAGTTGCACTTTGTTCAGTGTTGTCCCAAAGGATTTTTTTTTAATTCACTTAGTGGGGGGTGGAATCCAGCTGGGTCCACTCAGCACGGAGGCCACTGATTGGCCTATTGTACCTGCCCCGGGTGATTATGATGATGGAGAATTTGGTGGAATGAAGATTGGCAGGGGAACCGAAGTACTCAGAGAAAACCCACCCCTGTGCCACTTTGTCTATCACGAATCCCACTTGACCAGACCCGGGATTGAACCCAGGCTGCTGCAGTGGGAAGCCAGCGACTCAACGCTTGAGCTGTTGCGCAGCCTAAGGATGTTATCTTGCTTTCCAGCTTCTGCATTAGACAAATAGCACTTTAAAACGATTTTGGGATTATATTGACTGGCACTTCTTTCCAAGTTTTGATATCCACTCCACTATCATTGACACACACTCTTTCTGTTTTGCTACTAGGTGTCAATATATGATTGTCTCTTTCAGCCAGGCATCATAGTGATTATAGACAAGATGGTTAAATGATTTGTTAATTGACACATCATGTGGTTGTAATTGACTTGTTATGCCACTAGGAATTATCACTAGATTGGTATTTTTGTTCCTTAAGCTATTTCTGATTCTATCGGAGAGATGACCACAAATTGCATCCATAGGAAGCATACTCCGTGGCTTTCATAATTCATCAGGCCAATGTTCCCATATACATGCAAACCAGTCTTCCAGTAACCCCCACATCATTCATGCATTTTTTTTGGTCCAGACTATTACATCTGTACAAAAAAAAATTCTTTTGGCATTGTCTGTTTAATATTACATATGGTGGTAATTTATTGACGTTTGCAGTTATACACAGCAGGATTTATAACATGCAACTTTTTGTAACCTGTGGGTTTCATGGCCACTTGTTTTCCCCCTTTGAAATATATGGTATAATAGTGAGTTGTGTCAAAAAAACTGCAGTTTTGTCTGCATTGCTGAGGTGACTTAAAGAATGCTTATTCATTGGGCATGGTCCAGTAACAAAATGCTGAAATTCAGTCAGTTTAGTTTCAAATTCATAAGGATGTTTTTGACTAATTTCCATCCTTCATCCTAATAATAAGCTCTCTCTCTTCATAAACTTTTCACACCATCTACAACTTGGCTTGAAAGGTATATTACTGTTTCTAGCATTCTTTTTCTTTTGACATTGAGGCTTCCATAGGTACAGGTAACCCTTTATTTAGTAAATCTTTGAAATACTCTAAAATAGAGGCATCAATCTCAGGACTTGGTCCAGAAAAATACTATTTGTCAAACATGAAAACAGTTTTGTTTTTATACTTCGCCAGTCACATACTGTAGTACACTTTCTACCAGCTGCATGATTATCTATTTTTTCAATGCACAGAATAACTTTTCTTTTGAATGAGGCATCATATGTAAACTGCTTTTTCCGTGGGTAAAAAGTGATAGAAAACTGAACACACATGAACAATAAGAATGACAGGCAATGACTGAACTGAAAGTTTGGGGTTGACTCACAGTTGGGGGGGGGGAGTGACATGGCTTGACGACTTACTCCAAATATGTTTACATTAGGTTCTTTCCAGGCTACTCTGTGAAAGTTTTGCAAACTGATGAATATTCCTTCAGTTTAAAATGTACCTCCATTTTTCAAAAGGAAAAAATGTGAAAAATGTGTCTTATATTCGAAGTAGTATGGTGCATATGTATATATGCTGCAGTGATTGATGTCGGCACCTTCCAGTGGACCTATTGCACTGGGTCCCTTACTTTTCCTGGAAACAGCAGTAGCAGTAACATCTGAAATGTTTTTTTAGCATAAAACCCACAAATGTTGGATTAACCCCCCCCCCACCCCCCATTCTCTGCCACTCTCCAAGCTGTATACGTGTAGATTAATGATGTCAAGGTCTATCCTTAGCAGCCATATGAGGTAAAGAGCTTGCGCCTACTTTTACCATTATATTCAAAAGTGGTTAAAACAATCCAGTTTTATTTGCATCATAATGTCATTGGCTTATACATTGTGAATGTAGGGTATACACCTGATTATCTTTACTAGTGAGGGGAAAAAACAGATAATCACAGATCGTGCAAGAGACTATGGTGATTGTTGAATATTGAAATTCATAAATGTACACAGTGTCTGATTTTTGTTTCATTTTGAAACCTTAAGAGTTGCAGAAAATAATATATTATTGATTGTAAACATGTATTTTCATTTCTCACTAGAACTTTTCTCCAGAATATTTTTGGCTCTGATAAATATTTGCAGAGTTACACTTAGAAATGCATACAATCTCTGTGTAGAGTGGAAATGAAACTGTTCAATCTAAATTTATATAAAAATGGCTTAGCAGTTCTTCATGAAAATCTGTCTAGTGTTCTCAAGTTCTTTCATGCACAGAAATGGACAAAGAAACCTTAATAGGCACTCTGCAAGTTTACAAATGCGCATAAAAGGCACATGGATATGCCAGAAACTGGATAATCAGGAGTATAATGTAATCTTCTGAAGCCATCTATGCTGTTATTAATGACAGTATTCCTGCTTGTCAGCTCAGCCTCTTAGAATTTGTCATTCCAGGACATTTTTGTTTCCATAAGGCCTGTATCATTCTTTCCTGCTCCTGGTCATAAATGTAATAACCAGAATACACTACAAAAAATCTTGGTTTCAACCCAAATTCTATTAAATACTTAAGTTATTTTAAATTCATTCAGTGACAGTGTCAAAATATTTGAAATAGATTTCCATACTTCCCTTAGCTTCACGTCCATTTTCTTCATTCACAGCACCCTTCCTGCAATAACCATCTTCATTTTATGACTTGTTTGTGCCAGTTATAAATCTTAACAACCAATTCATAACTCGCAGATGATTTATGCTGTGCTTGGTTTTTTCCCTATCCTGTGTTGGTGCAGGTGTCTGGAGATAGGGACTAACTCTATCAATTGTGCCAAACTGAGTAGGTTTTACCTGAAGACAGCGACAGAATCCAGTCTCCAAAATGGATGTTTTAAATAAAAACAGGCCAATGGATAATGCCCAGAAACATAATATGTGTAGGTTAGAACATTTAATTCAAAGTACCTTTAAGTTGTGGTTTTCTTCACTGGCTCCAGATGATGGAATAATGCTTGAAGTAGACCATAAACACTTCCTCCCCCGTCTATTCCGGGTCACCAGATATTACCTGATATATTAATGAAAATGTTACAACTTCATAGTCTTTAGCTCCTCATGTCAGAAAACTCTCAACAGCAGTAATTTGATTTGTAATGCTTAAAACTGAGAATACAGTGGAACCTCGCTTAACGAGTACCTCTCATAACAAGGAATTCGCATAACGAGCAAAACAATTTGTAGAAAAAATAACTTGCTTAACGAGCGACGTTTCGCATAACAAGTTATGAGAGGGGAAGTCCCGGATTGTGCACTCGTTCCGCTAGCATCTTAGTGTCGCTTGTGATCACACATTTTTCCAAACTTGTGTTCAGACATATTATTTGTGATTTTTTTTTTGTGCAAAGTTTAATAACCCTGGCAAAAATGTCCCTGAGGAAAAAGCCGCAAAAACAGCCATAAGAGAATAAAAATAACCGTAGAAATGAAACATAAAATCATTGAAAAGCAAGAACGAGCTTGGCTGATCTAGCACGCACATACAATCGGTCTACATCAATGATTTGCACGATTTGGAGTTACACTGTGTTTCACAGCAAGAAGTTGTGGAGGAGGAGGTAACAGCAAAGCAACAATCTTCTGGCGTAATAAGAGAAATGCTGAAAGCATGGGAAACTGTTGCATCGTACATTAAGAAGCATCACCCTAATAAAGCAGTGGCTATGCGCACTACAAATTTATTTAATGATAATGCTGTCGCATTTTCACCAAATTTTGAAGCGTCGGCATAAACAAATGTCTCTAGACAGCTTTCTAGTAAAAAAAGAATTAGATATGTATCATAAATAATAAACTAATTATTTCGATTTTTTTTTCCGTTTTCTGCAAATATAATTCGCATTCCAGGTTGGTTCATTCTGCATAGACGAAAAGATGATTCACGCTCCTTAACAATGTATATATAATTTTCTTTGAATAAACATTACACATAAAATTTTTTGAGTACTTTTTTGGCATAGAATGCATTATCGTATTTTACATTAATTTATATGGTAAAAATTGTTTGGCTTAACGAGTGTTTCGCATTACGAGTAAGATTCTGGAACGAATTATGCTCGTTAAGCGAGGTTCCACTGTATTTATATTTCAGTGGATTATGTTTTACCTGTTGTAAAATCTGTTGTTTTCTTCCTTTGAATTCGCAATTTATTAATGTCCTGCAGAGGTACAGAGGACATTATTTCTCCACATGGGATACCTCTGGATCTCCTTGATAGGCTCCTGATTATCCGTACATTGCCATACTCCCGTGTTGAGATGGAGCAGATTCTTAGGCTCCGGGCACAGACAGAGGGAATACAAATTGATGAAGCAGCACTTAGCATGGTGGGGGAAATTGGCACAAGAACAACCCTCCGGTGAGTTTCTTAAATATTGGCGTAAAAAATTAAATCAATTAAGTGATAGTAATAAGTATTAATATGCAAAATGGCTTAGCCCTTAGATACACACTTAAAGTTATAATCTTTAATATCAGTAGGAAAGAGATGTTTTGTAAACTCCCTTAGATATTATTTGCAGTCAAATTCAGATGAAATGGAAGACAGAATTAAATATTTTATGGGTTACTGTGAGGAGTGTCCTAGTGAAATAGAAATATTTTATAAGTTCCTGTCAACACTGTTTCACTCTGATTTGGACATTTTGTTTTGCAGGTATGCTGTTCAACTGTTAACACCATCAGCTCTAACAGCAAAAGTAAATGGACGATCTGTTATTGCTAAAGAAGACATTCAGGAAGTCGGAGAACTGTTCTTGGATGCGAAATCATCAGCCAAGATTCTTTCACAGCATAAAGACAAATATATGAAGTGACCATTTTTCAATAACCTGGCTGCTTGTTTCCTGGTTTCTGATAGATTTAAGCTGTGGAAATACCTCGAAGTTCAACTGATGTATCACTCATACCCGTCAGTCTAAAATCAAAACAATTATAAAGCTTTGGTCATATTTTTATATTCTGAAACAAACTTATTTTCCAAAAATTATCCCTCAGTATGCTGTTTTCAGTAATCGGTTTAGAATACCATACTGAACTCCAATGCAAATACCTTGTCACACTTTGTTTTTCCCTTATATTTGATGGCTGTTCGAATGAAACCTGTTTTGGACTCTTCTGTCTGAAGGAACAGAGGCCATTAAAAGCAACAAAAAACTGTGGGCATTGAGGCTGATATCCCAATGACTCACCATCCAGTGGATCCCTTTTGCTACTGTCATGCACACATCATAATCTATTACATTTATTAGCAGCACCATGAAAGGGTCTCATTTGAACAACCCTCATACCACTTATTCGTCTCAAAAATATAATATGCAAAGTATATGTACAGCTCTGGCTACTCATGCTTAATTAAATAGTGTATCATTTATTCCCCTTACGCAAATAGTTGGGATATATTTTTGTCACCTAACCTTTAACCCTTTCCAGTCGTTCTGGTTAGAAAACTTCACAACCAGATCGTCAAGGGTTTTTAAATGCCTGCCGAGTCACTAAGTGAACCGTTTTGCCTGAAAAGTTGGTGCAACAAGGGCATAAAGTTAAAAAAGAAAGCCAAATGTATACTTACATTTTCAATTGTCCAGTTCTTGGGCCAACTCAACATTGCTGTAACGTGTCAGTGAAATTGCGGTAGTCTTCAATACCAGACACACTGAGACATTAGTCTGTCCATCAAGAAAAGAACTATTCTTGAAATGAACAGGTTTTCAAAGCATCGCCTGCAACTTTTCTGTATTTTGGAATTATACTGTGAATGTAACCAATGTCACTTTCAGTCAATGCAAATAATCTGATGTCCAACTTCGTTGTTTTTTTTTTTTTGATTACAAATTATGAAAATTATTTTGCACTTGAACCCAACTGTTGATTCTTGTATTGCAATTTTTTACGTGCACAAAATTTTTCCTAAATTGTTTTTCTATATGTTTTATCAACCCATGTCCTTGTTTTTGATGGCTAAATTGCTTATTCAGTGGCATCATTTCCCCACATGCACCATCGCCCACTGTCATGTCTTCCCACCCACCAACACGCAACATTTGTTTCGCTCTCACTCTCTGACATTTTGTTGGTCGATTCTTCACTTGCAGTTTTCCTTCAATTTCCAATTATCTCATCATCAGAGTAAATATGGAGTTTTTCACTTAACACAGCACTACTAGATTCGTCATCCACATCACGCAAGGAATTATATCTAGTTTCTTCAATCCAGAGGGCCATGATTCAGCTGAATGTAAAAGCATGCTACTAACATGTGACATGCCATAATATATAAATATCATTCATTCCTCAAGAAGTTCAAATTATGACTTCCAGATAGCAGGAGGAGGAAAACAAAACATTCGTGCATGTGTTGGTATAGTTTACAGTGCCAACTAGTGACGTATGATTGAAATATGACCGCAGAAATACAAAACAAACTTTGTCGATAATATTGACATTTGTCCATGGAAGCACAGTCACATGTTGATTATATATTTACATTCGACTGGAAAGGATTAAATGCCTACATTACCAACTGTAAAGTAATTTGGAAGTCACAGGTGTTTACAATGTTCCATGCTTTAGTTAACATATTCTTTGCAATTTTTATTTCAACGATTCTGGATATATACTCTTTAAATAACTTAAACCTTATATGATCTGTTTTCTGAAAATGATTGGAAAAATCTGGTCACAAACATCTTAGTGCCATTCACACAACATTAATAAAAAAAATGTATACAGCTTTGTCCAAACACCCTTGTATGAAGTTACCATACCGTCTTATTCTTACACAAAAGTTATTGTACTCATAACCCAAGCACCACAATAAAAATAATTATTGTAATCTCCAATACTGGCTACAGGTTACATAACTCAGAACCTGTTTCCTGCAATTTGTCATGTTCATTATTTTATCTCCATATTCATGTATGTCAGAAACATATCAGATATGTAACAATTTAAATTCTGATTACAGTGTGAACATACAAGGGCTTCCTCAAGATCACTGGGCCACTCAATGTCAGTTTGGGCTGCAGTGATTCAGATTGGTGATGTAATCAGTAAACCAAAAGCCTATATAGCCCAATAAATTGTTTACAGCTAGTTAAGCAAGCACTTATGTGCTAACTCACTGTATTCCTGAGCCATCATTCAATGTTTGGCTTCTAAATTCATGCTTCACAAGACAGAAAAAAAATTAATATTTCACACTGCCTTTACCAGACTGTGAGAATGAGATACCAAGTATATCAGCCTTCAGGATTCATACAAGCTCCACAGAGGATAGAAATCATGTTTCTGTCCTTGAGACAAATTCTGCGAAGTCTTGTATTTTTCTCCTTTTTGGCAGAATATGAAGAGTCTGTGGCAGGAGACCCTCTATTTCATTATTAGGTCTAGGAGGGACTGCTCACAGATAGAGATTTTGCATGATTAGTCTGGATTATTGTGTCCTGTCAGTTTTACCTCGGTCTGTATCTCTACACTCTAATGCAGTGAAGAAATGTTTTCACTTGCTTGATGAAGTCAGAGCAATGTGGGAGGTAAAAGTAAAGTTGTCCCTAATGGGAGAGTGGATGTATACATGCACATTTTCTTGACCTTGGCACTAGTTGGAGAGCAATGTGAGAGATAAAAAAACTTTCTGTAGCCACTATCATGTTTCACATAAGAGGCAAAACAATGGATACTGAACAGTGTGGTGCATACCACATGCTGTATAATGAATGATAAAACTTTGAATTTGCCTCTGTCTGCTCATGGTATCTGCAGCTTCTGCCATGTTGAGAATTTATACCAGGTTTACCAGACACTTTACTTGGAAGATGAGAACAAATGCATTACATTGCCTCAATTGGTTTTAGATTTTGGACTCTAAGATCACAATTTGATGGAATAATTCAACACTTTGATATTCTTGTCAAAGTGAGCCTCTGTAAGCTGGAACACTGATTTAGTAATTGTCCTGATACAAATTGAAGTGCAAATGTTACAGACTGCCACTGCTCACTATGTCAATATCTTGTACCTAATTTTGGAATGCTGTTGCAATTTGCCATTGAGCACGCCATTTGTTTGTGTTCATGAAGATGGCGTTAACATTTCCAAGCACTGAGTCGGGTTGCTGCTGTTCCAGAATATGACTGTCCTGCAGGGTCCACAGTAAAAGGTGATACAGAAGGGCAGCCAGTTACAAAACATCCTGGCTGATCTGATAATTCTACAGTGTTTTCACTGTCTTCTGATCATCATTCTAATGGACTTAAAATCTAGATATAATGGTGATATTAGAAGTACTGTTTTTTTTTTTTTGTAATTTCTGCAGTTTCTTCTATAGTGCTCCAAATCTCTTCCGTGCCATGACTACTCTGTTGGAACACATGAACACAAATGGTGACACTGTGCCCCAGAGACCAGCCATGACCTCATACAGTTGTTAAACCTCTCATGTCTGCTGCCTCAATATTGCACAAAATCAACAGTGTGTCATAAATATAAGGACGGACAGAATATGGGACAAAATCAGGCAGTTGGTACATAAGTCATGCAATCCTCCCCGATTTTATTCAAATTTATGTTAAATTGGGTGAAACTGATGCTGGCAATAGTTATACCTTACCAATAAATCAATTAAGTCAATTTTGGCAGTGAATGTGTTAAAACATTCACTCAGGCATGTAATTTCGTGTCAAACAACTACCATGTGAGTTAGTGGAGAAAGCATTTACGAAGGGTGTTCCGTATATAATGCCTCCTATTTTTTTGTGTTAATATGTAACATCTGAGCTGGATGTTGATGTTGTAGTAAAGGTTGAACCTTCCCACCAATGTATTGTTTGTTTGGTTGTTGTGCGACAGCGACAGCAGAGCAGTCTACCACAATGGCGTCTGACATAGAAGTGCATACGAAACAGATGTTACTGAATTTCTCACTGCCAAACAAATTGCACCCATTGACATCCATCAACGCTTGCTAAAGGTGTACGGAGATGATACAGTGGATGTCGGCGGTGGGTAGTGCATTTCAACAGTGGCAAAAGTGAAGTGCACGACAAATGATGCCCTGGGCGTCCCTGCTCAGCTGCCACTCCTCACAATGAACAGCACCTCGATCAGCTCATCCATACAGATCGGCAGAAAACGACCAGGGAACTGTGTGCATGGCTTAATACTGGCTGTAATGCATTGGAAACGATGTTGGGGAAGCTGGATTATCACAGAGTTTGTTCCAGGTGGGTCCCGCGGATGCTTACACAGGACCACAAAACTCACTGAATGGAAGTCTGTCAGGACCTGTTGCACCAATTTGAGGCTGAAGGTGAAAAGTTTCTGGACAGCATCATCACCAGAGATGAGATGTGGTGTCACCACTATGAGCCGGAATCTAAAAGACAGTCCACAGAGTGGCAACATCCAGATTCCCCAAGAAAAAGGAAGTTCAAGGCATAGCCATCGGCAGGGAAGTGATGTGCATGGTCTTTTGGGACAGGCGGGGTGTGATTTTGTTGGATTTCCTGGAGCCTGGTGAGACTGTCAATTCTGAACACTACAAGACGATGCTTGACTAAGCTGAAAGCCCGCATTTTCCGAGTCAGGCCAGAGAGGCAGACCTTTCACTTGCAAAAGGATAACGCTAGACCCCATACCAGTTTGGCTGGACTGTCCTACCACATCCGCCTTATAGCCCCGATTTAGCACCTTCAGACTTCCATCTCTTTGGGCCTATGAAAGATGGACAACGATGCTGTCATTGCAGCTGTAAGAAAGTGGCTAGCCTCTGCTGGCGCAGCATACAGACTCTTGTTCATCGCTGGCAAAAGTGCATAACGAATGGTACTGATTATGTGGAAAAATAACTGTAAGTAGCTGACATCTTGCTCTATTTAACTGTGTTATTATGCTTTCTGTACCTGTTGTAGTTTTCATTAAAAAAATAGGAGGCATTAAATACAGAACGCTCCTCATGTTAGTGCAAGAAAGTAAGGCTAAGATTTTGGCATAAATTTTAGGATGTTAAAGAGTTCCAAACAGAGGAATTATTCATATAAATTAAGACAAGTTTTCATTTAGGGGTGGGGGGGGGAATCAAAACAGTGTTGTCTTTATGGAGATGCCAAGAATGTGTACAGAACAACGGCGTGCACTTCCAGCTTCTACTGGTACACTACTTTGTCATGTATATATGGTCTTAGTTGGTCAATTATGTTTGTAGAATCTCAGTACCCAAACTGGCATGAGAAGTATCTGTTTCTTCCATATGAGTGGCTCGGTGATTTTTAAGCAACTACACAACTGCAGTGTACATTGTTCCTCAAGTAGGACCACATCATATTTTAAGACAGTAATGTTTTGAAGCTTATGTTTATACATTTAGTTCTAATCAGCCCATTTTCACTTCATGATGTTAGTTTCAAAAGATAAGTTCATTTTGAAAACACAAACAAAAACCATAATTTATATCAGGAATGCTGAAATGGTAGTCAAAATGTTCACTCTTATAACATAATATCAATTAAAACTGTTTCCATAATGCTCTTTGCATTCTTAATGACTGATTTGTCCAGTTAGGAGCACCCTTCAGCTGCTACAGACGCCATTTGTGAACTATACTGTTTCTAGAAGACACATTCAAAGTAACAATCTGTTGACTCTGAGGTTCTCATAGTGGTGAATATGAAGAAAATGATAATCTGGAGTGTAATGGTGTGTAGATAAGTAGAATTCAACGGACATTTTGGAAGAATGTACTGCCTCCATCTTCAAGAGGAACAGATAAAGCCAACCAGGAAACCCTTGCCACCTGATTTTTTGCTTGTCTTACTCTTCAACCTGAGCCATGTTCCCCAAAAGCACTGGTGGACGTCTAATGACCTACACAGCATTTACAACCCCATCATACTCTTGAAAGCAACAGTTTGGTCAATAATTAGCACTGGGTGATATTTTACAAAGATGTGTATCGGAAGATTCTACAAAAAGCATCAGGACAAGTCAAATGAAAACGTTAAAAGAGTGAGAAACTGAGATCCTACTGGGTGCAGCTGTAGATGGAGCAAGTAGTCAGCATAGGTCAGAAGCATGTACCATGTAGTAGGTCTCGCAACATTGGCTTCATGACAGCAGAGCATTCAAAGATGGCTGGTGTATTGGAAGCACGCATGAAGGACGAACAGCATTCTGTAATCCTTTTAGGGGGGAGGTTAGTGAGGGTAAGAAACCCATCAAAATCCATCACTGCATGAAGCTGCAGTAAGGCATGCTTACCTCTGCTGCAATGAATGGAGCAGGAAATTTAAAACTGGAATGTTTACTGTCATGGATACCACATAACCAGGCGAAGCAAGAAACTCAAAATTCCACAGGCAATTTCACAGACTGAACGTGCCAGTAGGGAAAACTGTTGTGTTGAGGTGAACAAAGCAGCCTCTATGCTGGATATCAATCATGGTTCAGCTCATCATGTTATCCATGACAAGTTACAGTTCCACAGAAATGTCTGCAAGATATGTGCCTAGACAGATGACTCCCAAAATGAAGAAAAGATCCATGGATGCCTGCCAGGGAACATTTGCAATGATACAAAACAGATAGCACTGGCTTCCTGAAGTGCACAAATGAAAGTTTGATCCACTACCACCAGCCTGAAATGAAAAGAGCAAGCAAACAATGGGGGCCATTCAGCTCACCAAACCCCAACAAAATTCTGCATGCTGGAATCTGTGGGAAACTGATGCTGGTGCTATTTTGGGTTCTCCAAGGCCCGCTTGCAGAGCACTGCACATCCAGGGGGGCCACAGTCACCAGTACCTTGTACTGCAAACCTCCTTAGGAACCATCTCAGAAAAGACATCAGACCAAAATATCATAGCTTGCTAGGTACTGGTGTCATGTTGCATGACAGTGCTTGGCCACATACTGCTGATGTTACAGCCGAGGTGAGCAGCAACATTCATTGTGTCGTCCTCACCTGACTTCACCCCTTGTGACTTCCATATCACTGGGCCACTCTGGTAGGCTCTTGTTGGAAAGAATTTCCAATTCGATGAAGTGCAAGAGGTGTGCATGAGTGGCTAGGCATGAAGCAAAATGATTTTTTTTTCCATGAGGAATCCAGGCATGAGTGATGTTTTGGAAGACATGTACTTAACACAAGAGACTATGCTGAAAACAGAAAAGCTGTACTGAAAATATCTGCACTAAATCAGCTGGCAAAAAAGTTTTTAAGGCTTTCAGTTAACCCACCAACATAATCTACAACCACTAGGAAACTGCAATGTTCACACTTTCAAATGCATTCTTCAGAGGCTTCATTATTTACACAAAATGACCGTGAATGAAAAATCTGAGGCTTAGAAATATCCAGTACATACCTTCTTCGGCATAGCAAACTTTCAACCGGTAAAATAGGAACCACATGGCTTATCTGTTAATAAGTCTGCACAGTGATACCACCTTCAGAGAATCTTCTTTGCTTCAGTACCAAACATACTCCAACTTTATGGAGGCATGCCACAATAACAGTGTAGTGAAGAAAGCATGTCATATTTAAACCATACTTAAATAAATATCAGAGAAAATGGAACAAGCACAAGCTAGGAATTATTAACACCCTTGAAGTTTTAACTGTAAATGAGATACTCTTTGAAAACCGTGAGAACAGATAGAAATTAAGGAACTGTATAATACTGCAGTGACATAAAAAATCAAGGGATGGATCCGTAGTTTGATCTGTAAACATTTATAAAGTGGTAATCAAGCAAAAGAGCTCAAAAGGAAAAGAAAAGTCCACTGAATAAATTATGAAATCCACAATTTTAATGTTAAACCATTCTCTCATTCTAGTCAATCTGTGTTATAACACACAAAAGCCAGCATTTATCATTTCCGCCAATGATTTACCCTCACTACCATACTTACAAATTCACAACTCACTGAAAGCAGGTGATATATATAAATGCATTTATCTTCTTTCTTTGCATAATTTCCTCTTCTCACAATGTACAAATATATACCCACTTGCCATTATATCGCAACTGGCTGCCCATTTAAAACATTCCTCTGAATCAGATCTGGTTCCTTCTGGAGAAAATGGAACTAAAAGGAATCTCTAATCCAGAGTTGAGGTTGAAGACATACTTATCCATAAAATATAACTTAATAATTAAATTCTCTCTGCATATAGCCACAACACAAAGCTGTGCATCCAGATGCTTCATACTCATAGATCTGAAGCCTTCAGTCAACATACTCCTCGTCTGCCTATCAGAATTTCTTTCGGTGAAACTGCTGAAGGAAAGCAACCAAATCATGGGTACTCATACTGAATGCACAACTGCAACCTATGGTTAATGTTTAGAACAATAATGTACTCATGCCACCCATTTCACTCTGTTCTCTGACAAATATTTCAAAGTACTGATAAATAATTGTCACTGCAAGGAGGATTCCAGTGCCTGATCCAATGGCACCCAGGAAATCAGCCAAGACAGATAGTGCTCCAATACACAGACCACCAAAGGCTGCTGCAGTTGGGATGTAACGATTCAACTCTCGGATCATGGAGTTATCACGATGACCTCTCATCACCATCTGCTGCTCCTTGAGCTGTTTGGCAACCTGCAAAACATAACACATTTCTTTATGCACTTTTTGTGTGTCAATGTACAGTAGTGTTTCTAAACATCACAGATGCGAAGTGTGCTTATGTGATACATTGGCACATATGATGAATCAGTCACTGACACAGACCTTTAGAGAATCATGCAATTTGTTGTCCTTTTTACACAAATGAAAAAATTGTGAATATTTCAAGCATTCCCCCTCCTATCATGTCTTAAAATTCATATGTAGATATGTACTCTTATCATGTGCTAAAATCAACTGTTATGTTGTCACTCATGTTCTTCACTTGAGCTTGAGAATATGAAGCCTTGTGTAGCAGCCTTCAGGATTCAAAGGAATTGTACACAACACAACAATCTTTTTTCTCTGTGTCCTTTTCATTATCCCCAGGTCTTTAAGGGAATGTATTGATGGTTTTGGAGCAGTGGTGAGACATGAGATTAATCAAAAACTGACACACTGCCATCAAAATCAGTATGGATCACAATCTCACTGATATCAATTTCCTCTTCTCTCTTTTGAACACAGGAGAATGTTTTCTAGACCTCTACGATGAGTACAAACTAGATGATGTAGGATATGGAGAGCACACCATAAAAGAAAAAAAAAGAAAAAAAGACCACTATGCATATACATGTTGATGCACTTTGGCTTCATCTCTGATGTCCCTGCGATACAGATCCAGTATGTGCTGTGTGGATAGTCGATACCATATTGGCATGTCAATTCTCTCAAGTGCAGACAAGTACCTCTTGCCTCTGTCAAAAAGTGACCTCCCCTAGCTTTACCTTTCTTTATTCATCAAACAAGATCACAATTCAAACAGTTCCGCATATTGTGACATTCTTGTCCATGCAGGCTTCTGCAAACTGCACAGTTTTAGTAATTGTCCTGGTAAACATTGTAACAGTTCTTACAGGTCACCACTAATTATCATATTTTGTGCCTGGTTTTGGCATAAACACTGGCTTTGCTGACAGGTGTAACAATGTTGTGACTGCCTTGGTATGCAAACTGCACTACAGGATTGGTACTGTATGATGCCAGTCTCTCTTACTGTCTTCTGATGGTTCTAATGAAATTCATATGGGCATAAATTCAATATCAGAGTCACCATCATTTGCAATTTCTCATATTACCTCTACTCTTTATGCTGCTAACAGATTTGTCACTGCCATGAATGTACTTTGGTGGAACCCACAAATGAGAAAACTGATACTCTGCAAGATATGCTGTGACCTCATGCAATGCCATATCTTCTCACATGTAAACAGCTTCACATGGTAATACCTAGTGATATAAATGGTGGTAAAATTTATCACAATTGTATCCAAGTTCTAAGGAGAGGTGTACTAAAGTGACAGTCAATGTTTGCAATACTAAAAGCCTTTCTGCTGAATTGAATTGTGGTGATTTTCATAATGAATATGGTAAAGGTACTAAAGGAAAGTGTTAAGAATCAAGAGAAGCTAAAATGTCACTGGAAACTTGGAACCAAGACTGAGGCAGGGCTTGTAATACAGTTTCATGTGGTCTAACAACTCAGTATTCAATTTGGTTCTAAACTTCAACAACCATGACACATGCACTTTCTACTTACATCTTTTGCAGATGATCCTGACACATCTATCCATGTCTTGGAGAAAAATGCACAGGAACCAAGCATAAAAATAATGTATAGCACTGCATGGATCGGATCTTCAAGGATGTGTCCAATGTTCTCGGGTGGTGACAAATAGTAGCATAATCCACCAACAGGATATGCTCTCGCAGGACCACCACCTCCAACATCTGCCCACACTCCAAGTAGGTTCACAAAGAAGTTACCAGTGAATTTCACTGCCAACATCTATTGTAGATAAGAACAGACATAAATTTAAAACTTACAATTTTAAAATATACAGTATTCCACATAATGAACTAACCACAACAAACACCAGCTTGGTCACCTGCAAGATACAGTGTTAAAGAAATCCCATATAAGCCCAAAAAAATATGGTTCCCTGGATTTCATTAAATGGATGTTTGCTGGGCCATATAAGAATTTACCTTGGTGAACACAAATAATTAACACATAAAACCAACACCTTTTCATGAAGTGTTTGCCAGTATATCATGCTTGGTGTTAGTTAGCCTTAAGGTCAAAAGATACAATGCACTGGCAAATGAACTCGTTTTGAATTTTGACAAATTTGCATACAGACTGAAAAACATGACACAACACAGAACAGGCCACAAAATGCCATGCAATCAGAAGAATGCCAAAACTCATTCCAGCCATTAGGATACAAGATGTGCTATGATGTAATAATAACATCACAGCCACTTTACCATTAAATACCTTTGGAATGAAGGATTTTGTCTTCACTGTTTCTTGTTCATGGCTTTATGCCTGGTATACAAATATAACTCAATCCCTTTCATTGTGTTTCCTACTTCGCTGCTTTACATATAACAGACTATGACAAGAAATACCATGCTCAATGTTAAACACTGTTAATTTCATATTAGTTAATTCAAAATACTGTTCAATACCTGAAAATAAGACTATATACCGGGTGGTATCAGAAAGTTCCCAGACTCTTATTGTTGTAACTACCTCGATGAAAGATGAGAGGGGAGGCCATGGTCACCCTTCCAAAAACCTATTGCATCAGTCTGCCAAGTGACACTGCACTGTGAGCATGCATTGTTTTTACACAAGTGCTTTTTCCACTTCGTCTTTTGTTTCGTCTGTGATGGATGGCAAGATCAAGCAATGTGACTGCATCAAGTTTTGCGTGAAGCCAGTAAATCTGCTATCGAAACCCCTGAAATGCTTCGCAGGGCTTTTGGAGGACATTCTTTAAGCTGGACAGCAGTTTTCAAATGACATTCACATTTCAAGGCAAGTCAAGTGTCAGATGAATATGACAAACATTCAGGGCGACCAAGCACCAGCAAAATAACAGAAAATGTTGAAAAAATTTCAGAGCTCATCCATAAAGACCTTCGCCAAACAATCCATGAGTTCGCAGAAACTGTTGGGATCACTCATGGAATTTGTTAGGAAATCTTAACAGAAAATTTGAACATGCACCACACTGCTCCTTCATCACGACAATGCATCTGCCCACATGTCCCTGAAAATTACAGAGTTTGTGACTAACAACAACATGGTTATTGTTCCCCATCCTCCCTGCTCACTGGACTCAGCCTCCTGTGACTTTGCTTTGTTTCACAAATTGAAAATGGAATTGAAGGGACGTCTGATGCCCAAAGGGAATCGCAAGCGGTACTCAACAGCATTATGGAAAATTAATTCCACGGTGCTTTTGAAATGTGGAAAAGACAATAGGATTTCTGAATATATTCCCAAGGAGACTATTTTGAAGGAGATGGCAGCCATAATTGAGTAAGTGAAGCCAGCATTTCTCTTTGACCTAGTCTGGGAACTTTCTGATACATCTTGCATGGTTGTGACAGCCACCCCATTTGAAATACGGTTAATTTATAATTCAAGGCAACAGCTCCGTTAGTGAACTTTGAATTCAGAATTATAATCCTATACAGACTGCAATTTGTGTATAAATGTCATCTGTATTATTGTGAATACCCGGTACACTCCTTTGATCTTTCCCAAATGGTGTTAAATAGTTTACCTTAAGTGAACAGATGCCAGGAGAGGGAGAGGGCACAAAGGTTGGGGATAAGGTAGGCTATCCACCAACAGAGACAATATTCATGCCAATGTACAGGATGGTCATGGAAGCATAACATAACATCTTTCATACCATTACTAAGGGCAATAAGATGGTAGTGTGAAGGAACATGCTGCTGCATGCACACATGTCTGTGTATGCAGTTCAGTAGCCACAGGTAATTGTTCAGTGAATCCACATGCATTTGCAGTGATAACACACTTCAAAACTAAATCAACTGTACAGATACAACAACGTTTTTGGTGTGAATTTCACATTGAGACATGGCAGAATTCTTTCATATAAGTAAAAAAAAAAGTAAAAGTAAAGCTATCCCTGTAACAGGCCATGAAGGCCCATAGGGTTGTGAGATGTTGAGGGTCCCACATTATCTAAACAATCGGCTCAAAGATGGCAGTAAGGTTGTCAACATTACACACCTGCTGTGCTTTACTCCCCAGGAAAATTATTTAATTAATTCCTGGTACTCATTTCTGTTAGAGGCTGAGTTGACCCCAGGGCCACAGTGCGGCTGGAAGGATTAGGTCAATTAAAAAAAATCCAATGACCTCATCTGGACCTGAGACCTTCCGGCTTGTAGCATAGTGCCTCAACCAACTACACTACTGTGTGCCCCCATTCTTTCATATAATACTATTTTAAAGTGGCTTGATGGTTCTGATGTTCTCAGTAGTACAGTGAATAAGTCTACTGGCCCTTGACATTTAATTTGCACACCAGATCATTGAAAGAGTCTGAAATGTCCTGCTGCAGGGTTGATCATGCTCAGCAAGGGAAACATACCACCTCCTTATAAATCTCAGAACCCCCCCCACCCCCCACAAGGGGAATAATGATGATGATTATGATGATTTATTCTGTTTATTTATCATTGTCATAACTAAATTCGATCCACTAGACTTGTTTCTTAAAATGTATTCCCACATTTTTTCATCCAGTCTCCAGTCTATTAATAACACATCTTCCTACCCCAACCCTTAAGTGACAATGTTTCTGTATGCATAAGCTCTTATATTACAGTATATTATTCACCTATTTATGGTTTTCCTGATATTATATTGTAGCATCCTGTTGCACTTTTCACTTAGTGTCTACTATTCACAGTTTTACATGGAACACCATGTCCCACAAAACTTGTTAACTTTTTAAAAGCTTAAAAGTTCTCTAAATATTTTGGCCAATATGGCCATTGTCAGGTGTTAAAATCTTTTTGATGAGGAAACTGGTGTCTTCTGTTGCTAATATATGCAGGTCCCTTGTGTTTTGGAGTTGGTGCGTTGTGTTCTTCCTTGCTGGGTGATTGCTCCAAGCAAGGAACAACATAACACATCAACTCCAACACACAAGCACACTGAAGGGACCTGCATTTATTTATTTATTAGAACAGAAGACAGCAGTTTCTCCATTAAAAAGATTTTAACACCTGATGATGGCCATACTGGCTGAAACATGTAGTGAACGTTTAAAGTGACTAAGCCTTGTGGGATGTGGTCTTGCATGTAAGACTGTGAAAAAGAGACGCTATGGTTTTCCTGTTCATCTAGCATCAGAGATAAATGATAAGGAAAAACACAATAGAAACACAAAAGCTGAAAAGCTGGAAATAATACAAGAATGGGACAAGAAAAAAAAACCAGAACCTGTGCAAATTTATGCAGTTCCACTCTCAACACTGTCTACATAACTGAAAGATCAGACTTTCATATAAAAATAAGCTTTTGGAGCATAAATTATAAAATATGTTGACTCGACGGAGCTGAACATGACTAATCAGATGATAAATTGACCAAATATTTGAAAGAGCCATATGCTTGTGACAGGCCCTGCAGTGAAGGAGACAACAAAGGAAACAGTGATGAGCTGAGAACTGAACTGCAGTATTTCAATGGCTTGCTTTAACAATCAGATGACAAGCCATATGGTGAAGGTTCTGCTGCAGATATTGGCACTTCAGAGAAGTGGCACCAAAACATAAAACACACAATACAAACCAAACAACCGTCAACATGAATGAAAAGCACTGCTTTATAAGGCACAGCAATGACAAATTAAACTGGTTTGTGTATTTGGCCTCCTTAAGAAATGCGCTGAAGGCTTTAGAGTTGAAGTGCATGGAGACCTGAAGGGCAGTAGTTACAAACAAAGCTCAGGAATTTTTGTTGCAGCATAGATCAGTGTCTGGTGCCTTACTGGGATGCCTGCCTAAATGTGCATGGAGTCTTCTTTTAATGTTCTCTGCTCCTGTTCCCAGAACAATCCGCATACAAATTTTGCTTAAAACAGCCCTCATATATTTGAAACACTGTACTGTATATCTGGAAATTAATGCTAAATGATATTTAATTTTAATTCGGTGTAGTGAAATTAATCTTGTAATAACTGATCATCAGGTTACTTGTACACATTATGTAATCTGTGCTCCTAATTACTATTTTCATTTTGCTAAATATACAAGTGTGTGCACCTCACTTTTGTTTTAAATTTTTGGCTTTAGTTCCCCAGAACTCCCATATACAGTTTTCTCGACTTGCAACACAATGACGTTTACACCCCAAACAAGCGTTAAATTGAGGTCTTACTGCACTGAAGTTTATTACTAAACAAAATGCTGTAAAATCAGAAATGGATCACGATGTAAGTGCAGAACTAAAAACAAAGTCAAATTTGTCTCAACTAAGCTTGAGGCAGAAGCGATAAACACAAATGCCCCACCCATTTCAGTTGATTTAATCTCCATCCCAGCAGCAACCTCACTGTATAATGCATCCAACAAGGTGCTTTGAGGATGGTACCTATAAATACTCCATAATCTTGAACTTTTCCTTCACTATACAGTCCCTTCTTTGTGAATTATGTTTGTTAAAAGAAGAAAACTGCTGTCTTACCTGAGAAATCACATACAAGTTGGACACAAGCGCAGACTGTAGAATGATTGGGATATTTGATGTGTAGAATAACTTGATAGGATAACTACTGTACTGGCCTCTGTAGCGAGCTGATTTGATTGGCAAATCCACCCGGAATCCCTAAAAGAAACAAATTCCATTTAATTCTCAAGATCGTCCTGCATTAAGTCTTCATAGTTCCTCTAATTTATTCAATGACTGCATACACACATGGTTTCTTGCAACAGAGAAAATAAAGTACAACCTGCTTAACAGGTTCCCACTCAAGTTTTCTCACAGTAAATAGAACCTTTTCTCAAGACCCACACTCCAAAAGTTCCCAGTAACCTGCTTCATATGTTTCCTACACAAATGATTTCACACATAAGAAGTCACATTTTAATATTAAAAAAACTGTGTAGCATTTTAGTCTGCAAGTGAACTATACCGACCAAGTGACTGCCACTTTTCGGTGTAGTACCAACTTTAGCAGATAGAGGGTGTCATGTGGTCAGCGCAACACATCCCCATGGCCGTTAATCTCAGTTTTCTAGACCGGAGCCACTACTTTCCATTCAAGTAGCTCCTAAATTACCAACAAGAGGCTGAATGGACCCTGTTCCAGACCCACTACTTCTCAGAATATCTGGTAGCGCCAGGAATCGAAACCGAGACCGCTGGATCTGTAGCCAGGAATCGTACCTGGGACCGCTGGATCTGTAGCCAGGAACTCTGACCACTAGACCACAGGGGCGGTCCACATTCTAATATTATGAAAGCAAAACTTTACCCATTTCATAGGTGGCCGCACCATAGCTCAAGCGGTTAGTCACTGGCTTCCCACCGTGGTGGCCCAGGTTCGATCCCGGGTCTGGTCAAGTGGAATTTATGGTGGACAAAGTGGCGCTGGGGCAGGTTTTCTCCAAGTACTTCGGTTTCCCCTGCCAATCTTCATTGCACCAAATTCTCCATCATCATAATCACCCGGGGCAGGTACAATAGGCCAATCAGTGGCCACCGTGCCGAGTGGACCCAGCTGGACTCCACCCCCCACTAAGCGAATTAAAAAAAAATTACCCATTTCATATGTTTTCAGGACAGTATACTCTGATCATCCATCCTAATGCAGGGGAAAATACACACAAATATACAAAAAAATGGACAGTCCAAGTTTCAGGTGTAACTTGGAGAACATAGTGACTGCTAAATATAAAAATTTGGAAATGTATACATAAGATTCAACTTGTGATTTTCCTCTACAATTTGTGTTCAAAACACTGTTTGCTCCAAGAATGTTGTTCTTGAAATACATGCCAAAATGCAGGTATGCCTTCATATAATATGTCAATTAAAATTTTCCAACCTAAATGAAAACTGAAATGGCTAAATGATTCTTCACACAGAATTCAAATATAAAATTTCATGAAATTCTGATCAGCTATTCTCAAATCTTTTGTGCTTACAGCTATACAGTGAACTTAATAGGAGCTAAACACAGTTGCGAAGTCTCGTAAATGGTGCGCACGTGATTATGAGTATACTGTGCTCGCTTGTCCCTATACTGACTTATTCATCACAAACTTCACCCATTTACAGTAGATGATTATGGGCACACTGACATCAACTGACAAGCACACTAATGCCACTGATACTGAACAGAACTCAATAGTTATCTGTATCTGATAGCCTGTCTGTCATACCTCATTAGCACTTAAAAGCAACACCACCTAAGCACACTTGAATATTCTCTCCTGATCAAGATTTCTGATTACTTCAACGACATATAAATGAATAATAACAAAGAGACCCTCTAATTCTCCATATAATCATACGGCGAGTGAGATGTTTGTCACAGCAGCATACAAAGCTGTTCGAGTCTGACAAAGAATGAATCAGATCTTAGTGTGTTTACACACAACTGTACCTTGGTTTCCACCACATGTCAGAAGCCATTCCCAAATTCCCATTTAAATTGCTTCAATGTTTGAGCTGCAACATGAGCTGTATGGGGACAAATACCATAGTGGAAAATGGTTCATTTTATCAGGGCTGTTTTATTAAAGTGATGCAGCATTGTGCAACAGCAGTGCGATTATACTGTCCCTTGGTCCAGCAATTCCAGATAAGAAAGCGGTACACATCCAAAAATGCCATCAGTACATTCTCCCAGGCTACAAAGTTCTTGAACTTCTTTTCCTGGGGGATGTGATGTGTTTCAGTGGTATGGAAGTGATTAATGTCTATTTTATCTCTCATGCCTGACCAAGCAACTCTGGACACAACGATCTTCCCAGAAAGTGATGCTCCTCCAAGACAATGCCCAACCCATGTAATCTGCATCACAACAAATTCCTGAAGCAGTTTCAACAGGAATGTCTTGTGCATCCACCATACAGCACAGACCCTAAGCCTACCCACTTCAATCATTTTGGAACATGGTGAAAGTCGAGGTGCACTGTTAGGTTCAAACACTGAGCCTTGATTTCTTCACCATGGAACTCAAATATGAGATGTATTGCTGCGACAAAAGTATCAACTGCTCTGATATGATATGTGAAGAAATAAAGGATCTGTCAGTTTTCTTCTTCTGCTGAACATCCATAACAGAGCAATATATAGAAGGTGTGTTACTTAAGGAACACTTCTCATATGAGTCCATTTCAGTCACTTAATAATAACAATAACTCTGTGGCCTTTACTCTGCAAGCAAACTATACTGACCAAGTGACAGCACTTGTTGGTGTACTTAGTACCAAACTTAGCAGACTGAGGGGGTTGCGTGGTCAGCGCAATGGATCCCCATGGTTTTCTAGACTGGATTCGCTACTTTTCCATTGAAGTAGCCCCTCAATTATCGTCACAAGGCTGAGTGGACCCCATTCCAGATCCACTATTTCTCAGAAAATCTGGTAGCGCTGGGAATCAAAGCTGGGACCTCTGGATCTGTAGCCAAGAACTCTGTCCACTAGGCCACAGAGGCTGTCATATTTCAGTCACTTAATGCTTCATATTTTGTTCATGACATGATTCTACTGTAGTTCTTCAGATTTTCATATTTCATTCACAACACATCAGTCTGTATATCTGCAGGTAATTTTCCAATAAAGCATTATCACACACTGTGAAATTCATCGGGGAACAATCAACTCAGTGGCTTTATATATTATTCATCATAAACAGAATCACAAAGGCATGGCAGCCAAGGCTGTTAAAACAATGTGCAATTTTTGTGATGTATCTTTAATTATGTGCATATACCTTAATTTCTTGAGTGTCATTCCTTCTTAGTTCTTTGATACTGCAATACTGACAAGAAAAGCAACCACATTCTGGGATAAATTGGCTACATCTTCTTGAATTAAGTTATTCTCTGAAGCCCCCCCCCCAAATTCAGGTAAATACAGTTAAGACTCATCTGTGGATGTTCAGGGCCACCTACACACTGGTCATGCAATACAGTGTTCTTTGGAGTCAACCTGAACAACTGAGGCAACATAAAATTATCAAACTGAGGAAATCAGATTAAAAGCAAAAATAAGACTTATGTTTCAACTAAGATTGAGGCACATGAGTCAAAAACCATCAGTGTCTCACCCATTTTAGTTCACTTTTATCTTCTTCCAAGCAACAGCCTCCCTGTACACAGTACACAGCAAGGTGCTTTGTTGGAAGTTGCAACATACAGGCTCAATTAAACAGCTCCATACATGTTGATAAAAGTGGCAATCGCATGCTTCACGATGTTTCATGAAACTTTTCAGTGTCAGCTTCTATGGGTATGTCACTGATGGTAAGATACTGACAGAAGCACAACTCTGAAACATCCCCACATTACAACCTGCATCAAGATACATGTATTGCCACTTGCATCAATGTATACTGAGCCCTTACAATCATCGTCACATACAAACCACATCAGTCACCTCAAATATTTCATAAAATATAAAAAATAACTCAATTTAAAATACCAAACTAACCTGATCTTTTCAGTATAATCATAAATTTTGATACTGGTACTAAGTCATAAATACATACTGGTAAGACAACCCTTTAAGCTTAAAAAGAGTCCTCAAAACTTGGGACTGTCTTATATGTGAAGCATAAATCGTAAACCTTACATCCTTAAATGCAACTTTCCATTTAACAACAGCTGTGCATCATATAACTCCCACCATATTTACAGCTGACACCCATGTTTGGCATATACATAGTCAACATATAGATTATAATAAACCAAAGTGTGGTGGGGCAGCATGACCAAAATTAACGGTAACTGCAAAGTCACCAAGATGCACCTGACACCACTTGCAATAGCTGATGTACCATAAACAAACATCAGAGCCAAGTGAAGATAATTATTACTTATACATTACAGACAAAAACCTTATGTGGAGCAGGGCTCCTGTCTTGTATCTGGGAGGTAGTTGGTTCAATTCTTAGCCTGGAGACAGATTATCCTGACAAAGTTTTCTTGTGGCTTTCCTCAGTCCTTCTGGTTAAATTCTCTGATAATACCTAACATTACGTCATTACCGCTTCCTTCCATATTCATTCTAATTCAATTCAGTCATTAATCATCCTCTCAATCAACACTATACAGTTTGAGCTACTGACGGCGTCATTAAATATACCATAAACAGATAAGCAGACTTACCTGGAAGTATATGACAATGGCAAACACAAGAACTGTGGCCAGCAAATTCATTAGGTTAGGCAGATTCTGCCGATAAAATGCTTCACGAAGTGCTCTGACCTTATCTTGTCTGGTTGCCAACAAATGGAACAATGCAATTACAGCACCTTCAAACTCTGTGCCACGACCTGAAAGCACACAAAAAATATAAAATTACACCTTAAACAAAAGTTTCATTACATATATAATTACATAAGGACCTGGTGGCCTGCATATAATGCCACTACTCCGTGCACATCTTGGATTTCAGACCACCCAAATCCAATGAAGGTCTTCCATCACAAGTACCCACGTCCAAACTTTGTGTGTGTAGAAGATATCAGGCACCCATCTTGATTTGTACCCTACATTAAAGTGATAAAAAACCAGAAACAAGTAATGTGACATATGACCTTTAACAGAGATGACATACAAGTCACAACCTCAAGCTTTTCTTCTCATCTCTTTTGAGTATCCCAGTTTACTTTAAATGATATTATAGGAATTTCACCAATATAGTTATTTCAAAAGTTCTGAACTGACACCATTCATGTGAAACATTACACCTGCTGACTCATACTTCACATG
>NW_019734311.1:147545-153966 GCF_002891405.2 Cryptotermes secundus
GTTTACATGGCTCACTGACTAGAAACTAGAAATCAGGCTTTACACAATGTAAATAGCTATTATTACATGTAAAAAAGGAAACGTTGTAAAAGGTAAAAACGTAAAGCTAACCCTGTAAACAGGCTGTGAAGGCCCATAGGGTTGCAAGATTTCGAGGCTCCTACATTTTCTCTATACAGTCAGCTCATAGATGGCAGTAAGGTTGTCAGCCTTATGGGCCAGCCACCCTTTACACCCCAGGAAGATACCTGGTATTCATTTCTGTTGAGGTTGAGTCAACCCCAGGTCCATAGTGTGGCTGGAAGGATTAGGTAAATTAGAAAAACCCACCTCATCAGGACTTGAACCCATGACCTTCCAGCCTGTAGTACAGTGCCTCAACCAACTACGTTACCATGTGCCCCAGTATAAATTTTATATAAAAATAAACAAGACATTTAGTCACAGTAATTATGATTTTCAAAATGGTGCATCAAAGGTCAATGTCTCAGGTTTTGCAAAGACATGAAATAGAAACAAAAATCAAAGTTCAAGTGCAATAAGTTCACACACTTCTTGGTCTGTACCTTTCAGAGCAAAACCATCATTAACCCATTGCCGTGGTTTGACGTGTATGTTTCGTCAGGTATTTAAATCGTCTGGGGGGGTTCGACGTGTATGTTTCGTCCAGCTGCACACCTATGTTATAACGCCCATAATAATTGATGGTTTTGCTGTAGATTGTTAGATTTTTCGCTGGCCTGTTGTCAGTAGTACAGAGTATAATATGACANCCCTTGCACCGCGACCTACAGTGGTCTATTGTGCTTTCACAGGATACTAGTGAACAAATCATCACTTCTGGTATTTATAATTGGATTATGCAATCAGCTCTTACATTTCTGAGCTCCATTGAAAAGTGCTCTGTCCTTAGGAGTGTCACCAACTTCAATGATCTTAGCTCCGGCAAGCAGTTGCATGATGAGACCTGACGTAACAATTGGTGAAATACCCAACTCCATCAAGGTGCCTCTGTTGGATGCTAAGATTACACGGATCCAATAGAAAGGATCAGCTGAGTCTGAACTCATGATACCAAACAACGGAATCTATAAAAAATCACATAAGGTACCATTTACACATTTTACCACTATCTTCAGAAAAATCCTGAAAGAAAGTGATCCAATAACCTGCAATTTTCAAACACAATGTCAAATATAACGCAACCAAAAAAAAACTCAATATATCAGACAGCACTGCATAGTAATTTTTATGCATCCTCTTTTTCTTTGTGTTCATCACCTACATTCAATATACATACAGGAAGTAACAAATAGTGGAAACAGTAATAATGTGAGGAATTGNGCCTTCCTTCTACTAAACCAACTGCCTCCATTACCGAGATACAGGGCGCTCATATTATAAGGTAAGGTTATAAAACCACCTTTTAAGATCATTTTAGTGAAAGTTTCATGTTCCTATCTCATAGAATTTAAGAACAATGATGAATAAATAATTTTCGAGCAAAATTTAAATGGCCGGCTGAATATATTACCGCAGGAGCCGCGGCCGCGGAATTTAAATGACCACGTCAAAGGGTTAATCAGCCACCACAACTCTATTACCCTAAAATATTTCTCTACTCTTAGCCAAAACTTACTGAAACGTGTATTTATAAAACCAGATTTCATGAACACTGGAAATGAATATCCCGTCTTTGCCAGAAGAAAAATACAATTCAGATCACAGGATGAATGAATGTATGAGGGGTAGGCCTCCTCAGCCCTTGCACCGCGACCTACAGTGGTCTATTGTGCTTTCACAGGATACTAGTGAACAAATCATCACTTCCGGTATTTATAATTGGATTATGCAATCAGCTCTTACATTTCTGAGCTCCATTGAAAAGTGCTCTGTCCTTAGGAGTGTCACCAACTTCAATGATCTTAGCTCCGGCAAGCAGTTGCATGATGAGACCTGACGTAACAATTGGTGAAATACCCAACTCCATCAAGGTGCCTCTGTTGGATGCTAAGATTACACGGATCCAATAGAAAGGATCAGCTGAGTCTGAACTCATGATACCAAACAACGGAATCTATAAAAAATCACATAAGGTACCATTTACACATTTTACCACTATCTTCAGAAAAATCCTGAAAGAAAGTGATCCAATAACCTGCAATTTTCAAACACAATGTCAAATATAACACAACCAAAAAACTCAATATATCAGACAGCACTGCATAGTAATTTTTATGCATCCTCTTTTTCTTTGTGTTCTTTACCTACATTCAATATACATATAGGAAGTAACAAATAGTGAAAACACTAACAATGTGAGGACTAGGATTTGTCTGTATCAGTTACACTGAAAGAACTTCAGCTGCCAACACTGTCAATGCATTAGTGATTGTGTTGAATGATAGTCCGTGTGAAACAATCCAAAAATGGGAGATCTGTCCGATTTTGAAAGAGGACAGATCGTTGGTGTGCCTTTAGCTGCAGCACCTATTAAAAAACTGCCACATTATTAGGTGTATTGAGAGTGACAGTTTCTACGGTTATGTTGGCAAACACAAATCATGGGAAGACAACATCAGTGAAGAGGTAATGTGGGTGAAAATCAACACTGACAGAAAGAGATTGTTGTACATTGGAAGGATTTTTTCAAAAAATTGCACAACTCAATATTCATCTTGAAGACCCTATTTCCACAAAAACTGTCTAACACAAGCTTCACAAATGTAACATCCAAAGTAGGGCTGCAACTGCGAAACCTCTGATTAATGAAAGTAGTACACAGATATGTAAATGGTCTCATGACAATAAAATCTGGTCATCACACAACTGGAACCATGCGTGTGATATAGTCAGATGAGTTCTCCTTCACACTGTGCCCTACGTCAGGAATAGTTTGTATCTGGAAAACACCCAATAAAGTCTACAATCCGGAATGCCTGGTCCCAACAGTGAAACATGGGAGAGGTTCTATGATGGTTTGGACAGCAATATCACGGAACAGTATTCTGCTGGTCCCATTGTTACACTTCATGGCTGAATTACTGTCAGGGAGTATGTGAACAGGTCGGGTAATCAGGTGCATCCCATGATCCAGACATTTATTTCTAAATAATGCCGTTTTCCAAGACTACAATGCCCCCATTCAAACAGCTGAAACTGTTCAATCATGGTTTTATGAGCATAAAGGTGAACTTCAACATCTTCCCTGGCCAGCATAATCACCAGATGTTAACATCACTGAACCACTTTGGTCAGTTCTGAGGAACAGATCCCCACCTACAACATCTGTAAAACAACTTGAAGATGTTCTTCAAGAAGATTGGCATAAAACTTTGCTAGAGACTGTTCAAAACTTATGAGAGTCCATTCCAACAAAGACTGTAGCTGTATTTAAGGCAAAAGGTGGTCCAACATCATANCATTTATTTCCAAATAATGCCGTTTTCCAAGACTACAATGCCCCCATTCAAATAGCTGAAACTGTTCAATCATGGTTTTATGAGCATAAAGGTGAACTTCAACATCTTCCCTGGCCAGCATAATCACCAGATGTTAACATCACTGAACCACTTTGGTCAGTTCTGAGGAACAGATCCCCACCTACAACATCTGTAAAACAACTTGAAGATGTTCTTCAAGAAGATTGGCATAAAACTTTGCTAGAGACTGTTCAAAACTTATGAGAGTCCATTCCAACAAAGACTGTAGCTGTATTTAAGGCAAAAGGTGGTCCAACATCATACTAATAAACAAATGTGTACAGTATCTGTAGTGTTTCCATTATTTTGTCCAACCCCTGTACATTCTGCAGTTATAATGCAGGGCCAACTTAAGTAATAAATAATGGTTTCATGATTCCCTGCAATTAAATTCATAGCTCTGGACAATGAATGTGCTTGACTAGAGCCCTCCATTGGAAGATAATATCCACTTTGATGTCAACAAATGTGATGCATCTTAGAGAACCTGAGGGCTCGGTGCCGTGTTCACAACAGCCTATCTCGAGTCAGCTGCAACCACCTTCACATCCCTTAAGATTCATTTTAACAAGGAATCATCCCATGTGACATGTTTAACAAACATGATCATCCAACCAACTTAGGAAATTTCTTCCATATGGATTCCCCCNAAAACCCCTGTACATTCTGCAGTTATAATGTGGGGCCAACTTAAGTAATAAATAATGGTTTCATGATTCCCTGCAATTAAATTCATAGCTCTGGACAATGAATGTGCTTGACTAGAGCCCTCCATTGGAAGATAATATCCACTTTGATGTCAACAAATGTGATGCATCTTAGAGAACCTGAGGGCTCGGTGCCGTGTTCACAACAGCCTATCTCGAGTCAGCTGCAACCACCTTCACATCCCTTAAGATTCATTTTAACAAGGAATCATCCCATGTGACATGTTTAACAAACATGATCATCCAACCAACTTAGGAAATTTCTTCCATATGGATTCCCCCTATCAGCAAGGAGGCTGGGAACTTATAGAGAATGTTGGTAATATCTGATAGACTCCTCATATATCTATGTATCTATATCATGTATCTATATGATTTTAGCTCTAGGGTTCAGTTTTTGTTCTAGAGACAACGCTAGAGGTAGATGGATATTATAAAACTTGAAAACTGAGCCTTATTCCATATTGGCATTTCTGCATTTGGCTGTTGGTTTGGTAGTTTCAAGTACATACAACCACATCCAAAATCTTTATCATAAATTTTCGTGTTATATCCTGTTGGCAAAACTCAAATTGAGGTGCTCTTATGGATGCAGTTACACTAACACACGTTGTCCAATGACTGAGGTTGGCACTTTCTAACAGACCCAACAGAGTGGGTGCCTTCCATCATTTCACCTGAGGATGGAAACAAGTCCAGTTTCTGCAACACTGTGTTCTATTGAATGAATGACAAAGTGCAATGACTCTGTAATCCCGGCCATCTTAATACTGTTCTCCCATGTATGCCAACATCTCCAAATGAACATAACTGTAAGGGGGGGGGGAGAAGAAGAAAAACAATATTCTTTTAACCACAGAGTCCCATTCTTATCTTACACTATATATTTTATTAAGAAAATAGAGAACACCCCCGCTGAAATCAATGGTAAACTGAATATATTAGTACTGGGATCTATTTGTTGGTCATCTGATTCCAGAGAAAGCCATTATAAATATAAATACAATTTAGGATGAAATTTGCTAAAATCTTCTCAGGCACTCGGCTGTATCAATGTTGAACTAAAAAACCAATGTTTCAGAGACACCATCAGTCTCCATCATCAGGGTCAAAGTTAGTTATATAAAAAGGACAATGTGATTCATGCATATTTAAGATATACATCATTGCTATTCAAACAACTCATGGGCACTGCATTAACTACAGAAACATCAGGAAAGAGCATATCTATACCTCATCCTACACAATGTATTATAAAGTAATTTTATGCTCACGAAGTAATGTCAATATTCATGTAATGACAATGCTCAATAATTCATTGCTATGGTGACTCAAAACTGAGTAACTTCAGACTTTATATATAAAGTCCACATGTGTAAACCTCTTGTGTAACAAAACAAGCCAGCCAAATTCACTACCACCCTGAGCATAACATGATCTCTCACAGGTAACTTTCACTTTAGGCTAATTAGAAATGGATCCAGAACAATGCTGTGCCAATTAAAGTAGGACACTAGCAATTCACACAAACTTTCATCATTCCACATTCAATTACTGACAGCAATGTTTCAAGTTCAATACTAAAAGTTTCAGAGAAAGGGATTGTTTGCTTGGTCATAAACCTACTCCTTATCAGAGTACACAAATCTTACAGGCAAATTAGTGTCCAACAAAATTGCATTTTCATTTATTCATACATCATTAATTAATTGCTGTAAGGAATGTGGAGGTCTGTGTAACAATGTGATCTACCTTCCTCCAATACAATCAACGTATTACAATCATATAAACATTCCAACGAAAGTTCAAATTCCTTACCAACTTTTATGGAAATGCAAAATTATTTATCAACATGGTTTTACCTATGTCACAACTACCTGAAGATCTGTTTAAGAGACTGGACTATGGTGTGAAAAAATGTATACTGCTTCTTGAAAGTGATCTACATAGCTTTGTAGTGGAAGCATGTGTGTCATTTTACTTACACAAGTAGTTCTTTATGCAAGAAAACACAAACTTTTGGTTTGAAAACCTGAATGGAGACCCCTTACAAAACTTAAAATACAGATGGAGAACCTTAAAAACTATGGTGTGCGTGCAGGCTGGATTCAATTGGCTTAGGACTGCATCCAGTACATCCTCTTGTTAACACAGCAATGAATTTTTAGCTTCCATGAAAGGCAGCGCATTTTCTGACCAACCAAAAGACCATAAGCTTCTCAAGGACCCTGC
>NW_019734311.1:156869-165897 GCF_002891405.2 Cryptotermes secundus
GGGCCAACTTAAGTAATAAATAATGGTTTCATGATTCCCTGCAATTAAATTCATAGCTCTGGACAATGAATGTGCTTGACTAGAGCCCTCCATTGGAAGATAATATCCACTTTGATGTCAACAAATGTGATGCATCTTAGAGAACCTGAGGGCTCGGTGCCGTGTTCACAACAGCCTATCTCGAGTCAGCTGCAACCACCTTCACATCCCTTAAGATTCATTTTAACAAGGAATCATCCCATGTGACATGTTTAACAAACATGATCATCCAACCAACTTAGGAAATTTCTTCCATATGGATTCCCCCTATCAGCAAGGAGGCTGGGAACTTATAGAGAATGTTGGTAATATCTGATAGACTCCTCATATATCTATGTATCTATATCATGTATCTATATGATTTTAGCTCTAGGGTTCAGTTTTTGTTCTAGAGACAACGCTAGAGGTAGATGGATATTATAAAACTTGAAAACTGAGCCTTATTCCATATTGGCATTTCTGCATTTGGCTGTTGGTTTGGTAGTTTCAAGTACATACAACCACATCCAAAATCTTTATCATAAATTTTCGTGTTATATCCTGTTGGCAAAACTCAAATTGAGGTGCTCTTATGGATGCAGTTACACTAACACACGTTGTCCAATGACTGAGGTTGGCACTTTCTAACAGACCCAACAGAGTGGGTGCCTTCCATCATTTCACCTGAGGATGGAAACAAGTCCAGTTTCTGCAACACTGTGTTCTATTGAATGAATGACAAAGTGCAATGACTCTGTAATCCCGGCCATCTTAATACTGTTCTCCCATGTATGCCAACATCTCCAAATGAACATAACTGTAAGGGGGGGGGGAGAAGAAGAAAAACAATATTCTTTTAACCACAGAGTCCCATTCTTATCTTACACTATATATTTTATTAAGAAAATAGAGAACACCCCCGCTGAAATCAATGGTAAACTGAATATATTAGTACTGGGATCTATTTGTTGGTCATCTGATTCCAGAGAAAGCCATTATAAATATAAATACAATTTAGGATGAAATTTGCTAAAATCTTCTCAGGCACTCGGCTGTATCAATGTTGAACTAAAAAACCAATGTTTCAGAGACACCATCAGTCTCCATCATCAGGGTCAAAGTTAGTTATATAAAAAGGACAATGTGATTCATGCATATTTAAGATATACATCATTGCTATTCAAACAACTCATGGGCACTGCATTAACTACAGAAACATCAGGAAAGAGCATATCTATACCTCATCCTACACAATGTATTATAAAGTAATTTTATGCTCACGAAGTAATGTCAATATTCATGTAATGACAATGCTCAATAATTCATTGCTATGGTGACTCAAAACTGAGTAACTTCAGACTTTATATATAAAGTCCACATGTGTAAACCTCTTGTGTAACAAAACAAGCCAGCCAAATTCACTACCACCCTGAGCATAACATGATCTCTCACAGGTAACTTTCACTTTAGGCTAATTAGAAATGGATCCAGAACAATGCTGTGCCAATTAAAGTAGGACACTAGCAATTCACACAAACTTTCATCATTCCACATTCAATTACTGACAGCAATGTTTCAAGTTCAATACTACAAGTTTCAGAGAAAGGGATTGTTTGCTTGGTCATAAACCTACTCCTTATCAGAGTACACAAATCTTACAGGCAAATTAGTGTCCAATAAAATTGCATTTTCATCTATTCATACATCATTAATTAATTGCTGTAAGGAATGTGGAGGTCTGTGTAACAATGTGATCTACCTTCCTCCAATACAATCAACGTATTACAATCATATAAACATTCCAACGAAAGTTCAAATTCCTTACCAACTTTTATGGAAATGCAAAATTATTTATCAACATGGTTTTACCTATGTCACAACTACCTGAAGATCTGTTTAAGAGACTGGACTATGGTGTGAAAAAATGTATACTGCTTCTTGAAAGTGATCTACATAGCTTTGTAGTGGAAGCATGTGTGTCATTTTACTTACACAAGTAGTTCTTTATGCAAGAAAACACAAACTTTTGGTTTGAAAACCTGAATGGAGACCCCTTACAAAACTTAAAATACAGATGGAGAACCTTAAAAACTATGGTGTGCGTGCAGGCTGGATTCAATTGGCTTAGGACTGCATCCAGTACATCCTCTTGTTAACACAGCAATGAATTTTTAGCTTCCATGAAAGGCAGCGCATTTTCTGACCAACCAAAAGACCATAAGCTTCTCAAGGACCCTGCGCTAAGGAGTTAACTGACCTTAATAGAGATTTTGCCAAAAACACACACACACAAAGACATGAATCTTGAATTTAAACATAATTTCTTGAATACTGTGCATAGCCCAACAGTAACATTTTCATAACAGACTTATCACAATATTCATCAACCACATAAAGTTCTATGCATCATGATCAGTACAAACAAAAACACCATTAACATAAGACCAAATTTTATGGTATTAGGTCTCTGAGAAGTTTGCAATTTATGTCACGGTCATTTTCTTACAGTAAAATCAAATACTGGTAACCATGGAAAGCTATTTACCTTGCCATTCAATAGCAAGAATTACTGAAACACAGCAGCCATGCATATAAAACTTGGAATGAAAATAAAACTATCAACAAAATTTCTACAAGATATTTCTATGGTAAACAGCAGAAATATGGTGATTATACAAAATCTGATGTTCCCAAATTTCAGGTAGTAGAAATCTGTAACAATCTAACTACTTACAAACTCAATGAAGCCAAGTCCTACTTGATTGGAAAACTAACAGTTATTCAGCTGCTCAAGGAATCCTCTGCCTTTTAGGGAACCCTTGGTTCACTACAGCCCTTCAATGGTTCCTATCCTGAGCCAGACAAATCAAGTCCATACCCACACCTCATTTAATTAAAATCTGTAGCTCAGTCAGAATAGTGACTGGGCTACAGAATCGATGACCAAGGAGTCAGGGCTCAATTCCTGGCAGGGAGAAGAGATTTTCTCTTCTCAATGATGTCCAGACTGACTCTGGGGCCCGTCCAGCCTCCCTTACAATGGGAATGGGAGAGCTGTCTTCCTGGGTTAAAGTAGCAGACGTGTGAAGCTGACCACTCACATCCATCTAGTTATATGTTTATGGTGGAGCTATACTTCCACTCTCCCTTACATCCTCATGGAGTGGTATTTAATTATGTCCCAGGATAACTTTACTTTACCTTTACTTTTAATTATCTACAGAGGCAATGGAATCTACATTACTGTAAATTATGCACAGATAATAGATCACTTGGCTGCACAAATAAACCAGTAAAGGATATGGTAAGATATAAGAAAATTAACTTTACAAAGTCGATAACTTTCAGTCCAGTCCAGGTTTACAACATGTACGGACCAGAATGAGACAAATCTAAATTAACTTTTTAAATTAATTGTGAAAGCAAAAAGTCTACATCATGTCAGAGTTCTTAAGGAAAATTAACTGTCATTCCTCATATAAATGCTTACAAAATAAGAACTAAGAACAAGTTAGTGAATGTTGACAGAAGTTAAGCCTGCATATCATATCAAGTACTTGCAAATTAAGTGTCAGTATTAATGTGTGTCAATCTGAGGCCAGATGTGTGTTCTCTTGCCTTTTTTGAACAAACTAGCCTTCAGACAATATGAAGAAAAGAGACGATCACAACCATGTGAACTCCCCACAAACTATTACATGTTGGACAGTTTACAGCAAAATGATTTCAGTCTATAAACAAGATGATAAAACAAGCACACTACTTTCATTTTGCTTCTCCTTGGGAAACTTAGCTGGGCACTACATGTATGCTGCATATTGCGCTGGGTAAACTTTACTGAATGAAAGAAAACAAGGGGAGCACACCATTTGCCATTCTTGTGAGATGGCATGAATCAATCAGCCTTTAAAACTGCTATTTCTGTATTAAAAAATTTGAAGTCTTTTCAGGCACAGTAAACATAAATCACAATATCAAAACATTCCTTCTACAATGAAGCCTGTACCATATGCATATCTTTCTACTCCTCTATCCACAAACTGGAAATAACTTCCTATTCCTGTTGATGAAGAGGACTGTAACAATCCCAATTTGAGTCATATTTCACAGCAGACAGAAGTAGTCCCTTCCATGCGCACCTAAAGCACCATTCGTGTTTCTAGTTTTGTGGTGTACATTATCACAGGGCCACAAACATGAGCTTCATATGAGCCAGGAGTGAGACTGCATAATACAAAAATGTACATCAACTTTGCTAAAATTTCCTTTCAGAAAGAATGCACATAATGGAAAGCACATGTAAAGGAGTGTGGCTGTAAAACACAAATGCATAATAGCAAATTATTTTGTTAAAATTTCCTTATGGGGGGGGACATGTCGTGAAATGAATTGGATGGATGAATAACAGTAACAAATTTGCTAAAATTTCCATGCAGAAGGAAAACATGTCAGAGAAGAGAAAAACTAAGTAATAAGAAGGTATGCAAATACCCATACTAATCTCAATATAATCACTGCTCATGTTGACCTGCCACTTGTGGAATTTGTATTGAGGCAGGAACAGAATTCTTGGCACCGGTGCTGACATCTCAACATGGTGACCTCTGCACTATATAATGCACCACGTTGTATATTTCATATTAAACGTTAGGACACATGAACAATGCAGAAAACATATAAAACCAAATCAAATCATATGACACCGAGCAAATTAAATAAAAAAAGAAACCAAACTGATCAAACTAAAATAAAGATCAAACCATTACATCCTAATCCTTCCAGCCGCACTATGGCCCTGGGGTTGATTCAGCCTCTTATAGAAATGAGTACCAGGAATTAATTAAATAAATTTCCTGGGGAGTAAAGCACAGCTGGCACATGAGGCTGACAACCTTACCACCATCTTTGGGCCGATTATCTGGATAATGTGGGACCCTCAATGTCTCACAACCCTATGGACCTTCATGGCCTGGTACAGGCATAGCTTTGTTTACTTTTTTACATGTCTCTAATATAGACACTGAAATTCTAGCAAAGCTCACACTTGAAAAGTCAAACCAAGTGAAATAAAGTCATTCCAGCCAAAAGTCAAATGAAACCAAACTGAACTAAACTAACCTAATGTTTGGGATTACCAAGTTTCTATGCTTTATTCACAGAGTACTATGTCTAATGAATATAATGTTCCAGAAACTGGATGGTTCCAACATCAGGTGAAGAGGCATATATATACCTACTCAGATGGATCCATCAGCAGGAGCTAATCCCAATCACTCGACAACCTGGGTGACTGAGATTAGCTCTTTTTGACACACAGTTGAGTAAGAGCCTCCCCTCCTTTCCATCCAAGGGCATAAACTGATCCCATTTCTGAAATGTCGCATTCTCTGGAAACACTGGATGACAGGCAAGTCCAGACACTCAGTAATCCAAAATGTAATATATCGCCCCTGAACTCCTCACAATGAACTTAACACAGTGCTCATCACCAACAAGCACATATTTACTAGCACAAACCTCCACTTTACAAGTCAAACAAAATCATAACAAAAATGAAATGGGGCTAAACTTAAACAACAAAAAATTGGATCCATTCACCCAAAAATGATACCAACCAAAAATCAAATCAGACCAACAATACAGAGTATTGTTTTCCTTCATTTAATGTTTAATTTCAATGAACAAAATTGAAAATCCTCCGACTAAAATTGTCCATGCTTTACTGTTCCCCAAATAAAATTTAAATAAAAACTTAACTCTACTAAACTAACCTCCATCTTCAGTAAAAGAATCAGCCAAGCACAAAACAGTTACCAAGCTTTGCTTGGCTTATTCTTCAGTCCTGAGAAGGACCAACATAGTTCTCCGAAACATCAGCTGACTTTCAGTGGACCACATGCCGTTATATCCAAGATGATGAACTCTTCATTCCCCCAAATTATTATAATTAGGAAAAACAATTACCAATTGAAAATATTTTCATCAAGTACTGATGTTGGGCAACCAGCAAAAAACTAAGAACATGACACTCCTAGTTGGTCCTAACCTTCCACTGGAATGATACAGTATATAATCATTATGACAAGAAAGAGCTGCTAAAGCAGAGGAAGGATTTGATTATAATTTACACAAGCATTAACTTTGCATTAAAATTACTTTTCACAAATTACTTCTCATTCTGTATCTTCAATACAGAGTTTCCCTACTACATGCCCAATGATTGGGATATTCCTCATTGCAGTACCAATTAAGCTGTAAATTTTGATTTTAGACTCTTTAAAGAAGACATTCTGTACTGTTCTGTTCAAATGTTACTTTGAGGAAACAATATATACACCAAATTCTGATGAAAGACCATGATAATAAATCTGACAATTTCACAATTTTATGCAACGAGAATAAGATATGATACTGCTACTTACTTGGCAACATACAAGAAAAATGAACAAAGTAATTGCAGTCCATAACACTTTCTCTCGAAACTGGATCTGTAAAATAAACACAGAGCATTTTTGAAATCCAATATGGTACACAATTCATATTACTTCTGTACGAATTAAGATTAATCCTCTAAATTAACATACATGTTCTTAGCGTAACTAGGTGCATCATTTTATTAAGTATGAGAAAAACAATACCTTTCTTTCAGGTTTTGCTATTTCTGGCAATATGCTGCAGAATGGTTTTATGACTTCCAGGAATTTTACTGAAAATGAAAATACATATTTCAGTTGTCTGTCATTTTTTCACTCCTGCATATTTTATTCACATATTGCTCTTCACAACTATGGAATTAAAATCGCGACATATATACACAGTTCCGTTATTGGTTAAGGTATGTGCAATTTTAAGCCGATTCATTGCGATTTAAATAATATTACGCTAGTCTTCAAAACAAACGTTTCTGAAACATACGACTCAAACATCCCTTTACGTGTTAATGCATATACTAAACATTCAATGCAATGTACAGTTACTCTACATACTTCCACTTCTAAAGTTGCTCATGGCACACGACGTTCAATATACTCGTCACATTGCTAATATAAAATACAATTACTTTTACAGTATTACTTACTTCCCATTGTAGAACTTGAAGGATACTCAGCGTTCTAGACACCTTAAACTCTTACAGCAACCGACCAAATTTTCTTCTGGTTGAACCGATAAAACCTCAATCCTTAACACGTCTACAAGAACCAAGAACATATCACGTGACCGGTGATGTTGGCCCACGTTTATCGAGCTTTCACTAGAGAGCACTTTCTATACGTCCGTATCCGCTTCGTACCAAGGATAACTTAACGGAATATGCGGGACCGTGCTGTACGGGCTGAGCAGACACTCTTTGCCGGCAGTTGCATAGGAACACCCAGATAAACAGGCGTCCATAGCAACGTATATGCATGCAACAATAGATGTACTGAAAGCCTCAAATCTTAAATAGATCTACTGTTGGAAACGATGTTTTCTGTGCCGCGCGGTTTGTGGATATGATAAGTGTGTAAAGTGAACTCTGTACAAACAACCTGGTCCAACACACGTTTCGTCCGAATCACTAGGTTAAATCCTCGATATCTCCAATCAGCGTCTTCCAAATCTCGGTCATTAACTCTCATTGACTGATTATTTCTCGTCCGCTGGATTTCAAGCCGTAGTCACAGTACCACAGACGGTCAGTCAGTCTTTGTATCAAGCAGCATTTTGGGCCAAAAACTGCGGTTTGTCGACATGGGCCGCCCTCTTTCGTCATTCGTCGCTCTCATAGTCAGCACATCATGACATGTACTTGTCTGCATGCTCCCTTAGCATTTGAAAAGAATTCAGCCTTGTGGATACATATTATTTACATTTTCATAATTAATGTGTTTACAATATATACAAGGCCTCTGTCAGTCTAAGCTTGGCACAGCAGATCATGCCCCAATTCATACAGCTCATGTTACAGCGGCTGTCTATAGTCACTTGAACGGTCGTACGATTGACGGCTGCGAAGTTTACGCCTCTTACATTTTCTCTATCTTCTCTTTTTCCGATATCGCAAACATTTTCATTTTCGTGATTTCTATGACCTCTGCTCGTTGCCTGCATAATTTCGTTATGTATCCATAAATACACAGTACATGGACAACCATGTGCAACTTGTGGACCGCTGTCTGCCTTGAAAAGTTATCAGTGATTCGGAGAACCTTGTTTTGCAGACAAATATTGTGTTTCTGAACATTATCCATCGTCCTGTTTATATCGTGACATGTACACCAGTTGCTAAGGAGACTCCGTAAACAAGCCCGTAATATTCAGCCAGCAGTTAAGTATATCCATTTCTAGGCAACACCAGCAATACACGCACGCAACACTAGAACCGCTGCGGCGCAAGGTGTTTTCTACATGGGCTCACATATATCCATTGCTAGGCAACGGATGTTTTCTGTGCTGTGGTCCGACCCGAGACTGTATAACGAGAAGCCAACAATAGCTGAATGGGCGATTGTAGAGGGAACAGACTAAAACCCGGGAAAGCTTGATATACAGTCGGCACACTTATAAGTTTCTTATATGTTCTTTGTATCTTGTTAGATTTCTACCAGTTTGGCCGATGTATACTTTTTGGCAACTTTGACATGTTATTTCCTATATCCCACTTTGTTCGTAGGGGTCTATTTCTCGTTTTTCGTTTATTAGTTTACCTATTGTGTTGGCTGTTTTGAGAGCTATCTTTATGTTAGTGTTTTTGAATAGTTTTGTGATTTTTCGTATGTAATTTCCTGTATAAGTAGAAGTGACCCATTTTGTTTTGTTTTTTCGTCTTTATTATCCGGGTTACCCACCTTTTGCTTAAGTCTGTTACATAGATGTGTGATGTCTTCCTTTCTACAGCCATTATTTAGTGTTATATTAATAATAGTATTTAATTCTTTGTTTTTAGCATTTTCCACAAGGGGTAGTGTAAGAAGTCTGTGTATCCAATTTTTATATGCTGGCAATTTTTGTTCTTTAGGGTGGCATGATT